>NW_027133942.1:0-58828 GCF_037392515.1 Haliotis asinina
TAACATTAACTATTTCAAACACTAAACTCTTCATTATCTTTACTCTCAGGACCCTGGACATCATCATTCTGGGGGCAGAAATGGATCGTGAAGTCCCCAGAGGCAGTGACGACTGCCATGAAGACACTGCATGGACGAGAGGGACGATGGGCGACTGCCACCATACCGACTGAAGCCCATAAGGCAAGTATATATGTATTAACATTAACTATTTCAAACACTAAACTCTTCATTATCTTTACTCTCAGGACCCTGGACATCATCATCCTGGGGGCAGAAATGGATCGTGAAGTCCCCCAGAGGCAGTGACGACTGCCATGAAGACACTGCATGGACGGGAGGGACGATGGGCGACTGCCACCATACCGACTGAAGCCCATAAAGGCAAGTATATATGTATTAACATTAACTATTTCAAACACTAAACTCTTCATTATCTTTACTCTCAGGACCCTGGACATCATCATTCTGGGGGCAGAAATGGATCGTGAAGTCCCCAGAGGCAGTGACGACTGCCATGAAGACACTGCATGGACGAGAGGGACGATGGGCGACTGCCACCATACCGACTGAAGCCCATAAAGGCAAGTATATATGTATTAACATTAACTATTTCAAACACTAAACTCTTCATTATCTTTACTCTCAGGACCCTGGACATCATCATTCTGGGGGCAGAAATGGATCGTGAAGTCCCCCAGAGGCAGTGACGACTGCCATGAAGACACTGCATGGACGGGAGGGACGATGGGCGACTGCCACCATACCGACTGAAGCCCATAAAGGCAAGTATATATGTATTAACATTAACTATTTCAAACACTAAACTCTTCATTATCTTTACTCTCAGGACCCTGGACATCATCATTCTGGGGGCAGAAATGGATCGTGAAGTCCCCCAGAGGCAGTGACGACTGCCATGAAGACACTGCATGGACGGGAGGGACGATGGGCGACTGCCACCATACCGACTGAAGCCCATAAAGGCAAGTATATATGTATTAACATTAACTATTTCAAACACTAAACTCTTCATTATCTTTACTCTCAGGACCCTGGACATCATCATTCTGGGGGCAGAAATGGATCGTGAAGTCCCCCAGAGGCAGTGACGACTGCCATGAAGACACTGCATGGACGGGAGGGACGATGGGCGACTGCCACCATACCGACTGAAGCCCATAAAGGCAAGTATATATGTATTAACATTAACTATTTCAAACACTAAACTCTTCATTATCTTTACTCTCAGGACCCTGGACATCATCATTCTGGGGGCAGAAATGGATCGTGAAGTCCCCCAGAGGCAGTGACGACTGCCATGAAGACACTGCATGGACGGGAGGGACGATGGGCGACTGCCACCATACCGACTGAAGCCCATAAAGGCAAGTATATATGTATTAACATTAACTATTTCAAACACTAAACTCTTCATTATCTTTACTCTCAGGACCCTGGACATCATCATTCTGGGGGCAGAAATGGATCGTGAAGTCCCCCAGAGGCAGTGACGACTGCCATGAAGACACTGCATGGACGAGAGGGACGATGGGCGACTGCCACCATACCGACTGAAGCCCATAAAGGCAAGTATATATGTATTAACATTAACTATTTCAAACACTAAACTCTTCATTATCTTTACTCTCAGGACCCTGGACATCATCATCCTGGGGGCAGAAATGGATCGTGAAGTCCCCCAGAGGCAGTGACGACTGCCATGAAGACACTGCATGGACGGGAGGGACGATGGGCGACTGCCACCATACCGACTGAAGCCCATAAAGGCAAGTATATATGTATTAACATTAACTATTTCAAACACTAAACTCTTCATTATCTTTACTCTCAGGACCCTGGACATCATCATTCTGGGGGCAGAAATGGATCGTGAAGTCCCCCAGAGGCAGTGACGACTGCCATGAAGACACTGCATGGACGAGAGGGACGATGGGCGACTGCCACCATACCGACTGAAGCCCATAAAGGCAAGTATATATGTATTAACATTAACTATTTCAAACACTAAACTCTTCATTATCTTTACTCTCAGGACCCTGGACATCATCATCCTGGGGGCAGAAATGGATCGTGAAGTCCCCCAGAGGCAGTGACGACTGCCATGAAGACACTGCATGGACGGGAGGGACGATGGGCGACTGCCACCATACCGACTGAAGCCCATAAAGGCAAGTATATATGTATTAACATTAACTATTTCAAACACTAAACTCTTCATTATCTTTACTCTCAGGACCCTGGACATCATCATTCTGGGGGCAGAAATGGATCGTGAAGTCCCCCAGAGGCAGTGACGACTGCCATGAAGACACTGCATGGACGAGGAGGGACGATGGGCGACTGCCACCATACCGACTGAAGCCCATAAAGGCAAGTATATATGTATTAACATTAACTATTTCAAACACTAAACTCTTCATTATCTTTACTCTCAGGACCCTGGACATCATCATCCTGGGGGCAGAAATGGATCGTGAAGTCCCCCAGAGGCAGTGACGACTGCCATGAAGACACTGCATGGACGGGAGGGACGATGGGCGACTGCCACCATACCGACTGAAGCCCATAAAGGCAAGTATATATGTATTAACATTAACTATTTCAAACACTAAACTCTTCATTATCTTTACTCTCAGGACCCTGGACATCATCATTCTGGGGGCAGAAATGGATCGTGAAGTCCCCCAGAGGCACTGACGACTGCCATGAAGACACTGCATGGACGGGAGGGACGATGGGCGACTGCCACCATACCGACTGAAGCCCATAAAGGCAAGTATATATGTATTAACATTAACTATTTCAAACACTAAACTCTTCATTATCTTTACTCTCAGGACCCTGGACATCATCATTCCTGGGGGCAGAAATGGATCGTGAAGTCCCCCAGAGGCACTGACGACTGCCATGAAGACACTGCATGGACGGGAGGGACGATGGGCGACTGCCACCATACCGACTGAAGCCCATAAAGGCAAGTATATATGTATTAACATTAACTATTTCAAACACTAAACTCTTCATTATCTTTACTCTCAGGACCCTGGACATCATCATTTGGGGGCAGAAATGGATCGTGAAGTCCCCCAGAGGCAGTGACGACTGCCATGAAGACACTGCATGGACGGGAGGGACGATGGGCGACTGCCACCATACCGACTGAAGCCCATAAAGGCAAGTATATATGTATTAACATTAACTATTTCAAACACTAAACTCTTCATTATCTTTACTCTCAGGACCCTGGACATCATCATTCTGGGGGCAGAAATGGATCGTGAAGTCCCCCAGAGGCAGTGACGACTGCCATGAAGACACTGCATGGACGGGAGGGACGATGGGCGACTGCCACCATACCGACTGAAGCCCATAAAGGCAAGTATATATGTATTAACATTAACTATTTCAAACACTAAACTCTTCATTATCTTTACTCTCAGGACCCTGGACATCATCATTCCTGGGGGCAGAAATGGATCGTGAAGTCCCCCAGAGGCACGTGACGACTGCCATGAAGACACTGCATGGACGGGAGGGACGATGGGCGACTGCCACCATACCGACTGAAGCCCATAAAGGCAAGTATATATGTATTAACATTAACTATTTCAAACACTAAACTCTTCATTATCTTTACTCTCAGGACCCTGGACATCATCATTCTGGGGGCAGAAATGGATCGTGAAGTCCCCCAGAGGCAGTGACGACTGCCATGAAGACACTGCATGGACGAGAGGGACGATGGGCGACTGCCACCATACCGACTGAAGCCCATAAAGGCAAGTATATATGTATTAACATTAACTATTTCAAACACTAAACTCTTCATTATCTTTACTCTCAGGACCCTGGACATCATCATTCCTGGGGGGCAGAAATGGATCGTGAAGTCCCCCAGAGGCAGTGACGACTGCCATGAAGACACTGCATGGACGGGAGGGACGATGGGCGACTGCCACCATACCGACTGAAGCCCATAAAGGCAAGTATATATGTATTAACATTAACTATTTCAAACACTAAACTCTTCATTATCTTTACTCTCAGGACCCTGGACATCATCATTCTGGGGGCAGAAATGGATCGTGAAGTCCCCCAGAGGCAGTGACGACTGCCATGAAGACACTGCATGGACGGAGGGACGATGGGCGACTGCCACCATACCGACTGAAGCCCATAAAGGCAAGTATATATGTATTAACATTAACTATTTCAAACACTAAACTCTTCATTATCTTTACTCTCAGGACCCTGGACATCATCATTCTGGGGGCAGAAATGGATCGTGAAGTCCCCCAGAGGCAGTGACGACTGCCATGAAGACACTGCATGGACGGGAGGGACGATGGGCGACTGCCACCATACCGACTGAAGCCCATAAAGGCAAGTATATATGTATTAACATTAACTATTTCAAACACTAAACTCTTCATTATCTTTACTCTCAGGACCCTGGACATCATCATTCTGGGGGCAGAAATGGATCGTGAAGTCCCCCAGAGGCAGTGACGACTGCCATGAAGACACTGCATGGACGGGAGGGACGATGGGCGACTGCCACCATACCGACTGAAGCCCATAAAGGCAAGTATATATGTATTAACATTAACTATTTCAAACACTAAACTCTTCATTATCTTTACTCTCAGGACCCTGGACATCATCATTCTGGGGGCAGAAATGGATCGTGAAGTCCCCCAGAGGCAGTGACGACTGCCATGAAGACACTGCATGGACGAGAGGGACGATGGGCGACTGCCACCATACCGACTGAAGCCCATAAAGGCAAGTATATATGTATTAACATTAACTATTTCAAACACTAAACTCTTCATTATCTTTACTCTCAGGACCCTGGACATCATCATTCTGGGGGCAGAAATGGATCGTGAAGTCCCCCAGAGGCACTGACGACTGCCATGAAGACACTGCATGGACGGGAGGGACGATGGGCGACTGCCACCATACCGACTGAAGCCCATAAAGGCAAGTATATATGTATTAACATTAACTATTTCAAACACTAAACTCTTCATTATCTTTACTCTCAGGACCCTGGACATCATCATTCTGGGGGCAGAAATGGATCGTGAAGTCCCCCAGAGGCAGTGACGACTGCCATGAAGACACTGCATGGACGGGAGGGACGATGGGCGACTGCCACCATACCGACTGAAGCCCATAAAGGCAAGTATATATGTATTAACATTAACTATTTCAAACACTAAACTCTTCATTATCTTTACTCTCAGGACCCTGGACATCATCATTCTGGGGGCAGAAATGGATCGTGAAGTCCCCCAGAGGCAGTGACGACTGCCATGAAGACACTGCATGGACGAGAGGGACGATGGGCGACTGCCACCATACCGACTGAAGCCCATAAAGGCAAGTATATATGTATTAACATTAACTATTTCAAACACTAAACTCTTCATTATCTTTACTCTCAGGACCCTGGACATCATCATTCTGGGGGCAGAAATGGATCGTGAAGTCCCCCAGAGGCACTGACGACTGCCATGAAGACACTGCATGGACGGGAGGGACGATGGGCGACTGCCACCATACCGACTGAAGCCCATAAAGGCAAGTATATATGTATTAACATTAACTATTTCAAACACTAAACTCTTCATTATCTTTACTCTCAGGACCCTGGACATCATCATTCTGGGGGCAGAAATGGATCGTGAAGTCCCCCAGAGGCAGTGACGACTGCCATGAAGACACTGCATGGACGGGAGGGACGATGGGCGACTGCCACCATACCGACTGAAGCCCATAAAGGCAAGTATATATGTATTAACATTAACTATTTCAAACACTAAACTCTTCATTATCTTTACTCTCAGGACCCTGGACATCATCATTCTGGGGGCAGAAATGGATCGTGAAGTCCCCCAGAGGCACTGACGACTGCCATGAAGACACTGCATGGACGGGAGGGACGATGGGCGACTGCCACCATACCGACTGAAGCCCATAAAGGCAAGTATATATGTATTAACATTAACTATTTCAAACACTAAACTCTTCATTATCTTTACTCTCAGGACCCTGGACATCATCATTCTGGGGGCAGAAATGGATCGTGAAGTCCCCCAGAGGCAGTGACGACTGCCATGAAGACACTGCATGGACGAGAGGGACGATGGGCGACTGCCACCATACCGACTGAAGCCCATAAAGGCAAGTATATATGTATTAACATTAACTATTTCAAACACTAAACTCTTCATTATCTTTACTCTCAGGACCCTGGACATCATCATTCTGGGGGCAGAAATGGATCGTGAAGTCCCCCAGAGGCAGTGACGACTGCCATGAAGACACTGCATGGACGGGAGGGACGATGGGCGACTGCCACCATACCGACTGAAGCCCATAAAGGCAAGTATATATGTATTAACATTAACTATTTCAAACACTAAACTCTTCATTATCTTTACTCTCAGGACCCTGGACATCATCATTCCTGGGGGCAGAAATGGATCGTGAAGTCCCCCAGAGGCATGACGACTGCCATGAAGACACTGCATGGACGGGAGGGACGATGGGCGACTGCCACCATACCGACTGAAGCCCATAAAGGCAAGTATATATGTATTAACATTAACTATTTCAAACACTAAACTCTTCATTATCTTTACTCTCAGGACCCTGGACATCATCATTCTGGGGGCAGAAATGGATCGTGAAGTCCCCCAGAGGCAGTGACGACTGCCATGAAGACACTGCATGGACGGGAGGGACGATGGGCGACTGCCACCATACCGACTGAAGCCCATAAAGGCAAGTATATATGTATTAACATTAACTATTTCAAACACTAAACTCTTCATTATCTTTACTCTCAGGACCCTGGACATCATCATTCTGGGGGCAGAAATGGATCGTGAAGTCCCCCAGAGGCACGTGACGACTGCCATGAAGACACTGCATGGACGGAGAGGGACGATGGGCGACTGCCACCATACCGACTGAAGCCCATAAAGGCAAGTATATATGTATTAACATTAACTATTTCAAACACTAAACTCTTCATTATCTTTACTCTCAGGACCCTGGACATCATCATTCTGGGGGCAGAAATGGATCGTGAAGTCCCCCAGAGGCAGTGACGACTGCCATGAAGACACTGCATGGACGGGAGGGACGATGGGCGACTGCCACCATACCGACTGAAGCCCATAAAGGCAAGTATATATGTATTAACATTAACTATTTCAAACACTAAACTCTTCATTATCTTTACTCTCAGGACCCTGGACATCATCATTCTGGGGGCAGAAATGGATCGTGAAGTCCCCCAGAGGCACTGACGACTGCCATGAAGACACTGCATGGACGGGAGGGACGATGGGCGACTGCCACCATACCGACTGAAGCCCATAAAGGCAAGTATATATGTATTAACATTAACTATTTCAAACACTAAACTCTTCATTATCTTTACTCTCAGGACCCTGGACATCATCATTCTGGGGGCAGAAATGGATCGTGAAGTCCCCCAGAGGCAGTGACGACTGCCATGAAGACACTGCATGGACGGGAGGGACGATGGGCGACTGCCACCATACCGACTGAAGCCCATAAAGGCAAGTATATATGTATTAACATTAACTATTTCAAACACTAAACTCTTCATTATCTTTACTCTCAGGACCCTGGACATCATCATCTGGGGGCAGAAATGGATCGTGAAGTCCCCCAGAGGCAGTGACGACTGCCATGAAGACACTGCATGGACGGGAGGGACGATGGGCGACTGCCACCATACCGACTGAAGCCCATAAAGGCAAGTATATATGTATTAACATTAACTATTTCAAACACTAAACTCTTCATTATCTTTACTCTCAGGACCCTGGACATCATCATTCTGGGGGCAGAAATGGATCGTGAAGTCCCCCAGAGGCAGTGACGACTGCCATGAAGACACTGCATGGACGGGAGGGACGATGGGCGACTGCCACCATACCGACTGAAGCCCATAAAGGCAAGTATATATGTATTAACATTAACTATTTCAAACACTAAACTCTTCATTATCTTTACTCTCAGGACCCTGGACATCATCATTCTGGGGGCAGAAATGGATCGTGAAGTCCCCCAGAGGCACTGACGACTGCCATGAAGACACTGCATGGACGGGAGGGACGATGGGCGACTGCCACCATACCGACTGAAGCCCATAAAGGCAAGTATATATGTATTAACATTAACTATTTCAAACACTAAACTCTTCATTATCTTTACTCTCAGGACCCTGGACATCATCATTCTGGGGGCAGAAATGGATCGTGAAGTCCCCCAGAGGCACTGACGACTGCCATGAAGACACTGCATGGACGGGAGGGACGATGGGCGACTGCCACCATACCGACTGAAGCCCATAAAGGCAAGTATATATGTATTAACATTAACTATTTCAAACACTAAACTCTTCATTATCTTTACTCTCAGGACCCTGGACATCATCATTCTGGGGGCAGAAATGGATCGTGAAGTCCCCCAGAGGCAGTGACGACTGCCATGAAGACACTGCATGGACGAGAGGGACGATGGGCGACTGCCACCATACCGACTGAAGCCCATAAAGGCAAGTATATATGTATTAACATTAACTATTTCAAACACTAAACTCTTCATTATCTTTACTCTCAGGACCCTGGACATCATCATTCTGGGGGGCAGAAATGGATCGTGAAGTCCCCCAGAGGCACTGACGACTGCCATGAAGACACTGCATGGACGGGAGGGACGATGGGCGACTGCCACCATACCGACTGAAGCCCATAAAGGCAAGTATATATGTATTAACATTAACTATTTCAAACACTAAACTCTTCATTATCTTTACTCTCAGGACCCTGGACATCATCATTCTGGGGGCAGAAATGGATCGTGTCGTGAAGTCCCCCAGAGGCAGTGACGACTGCCATGAAGACACTGCATGGACGGGAGGGACGATGGGCGACTGCCACCATACCGACTGAAGCCCATAAAGGCAAGTATATATGTATTAGCATTAACTATTTCAAACACTAAACTCTTCATTATCTTTACTCTCAGGACCCTGGACATCATCATTCTGGGGGGCAGAAATGGATCGTGAAGTCCCCCAGAGGCACTGACGACTGCCATGAAGACACTGCATGGACGGGAGGGACGATGGGCGACTGCCACCATACCGACAGAAGCCCATAAAGGCAAGTATATATGTATTAACATTAACTATTTCAAACACTAAACTCTTCATTATCTTTACTCTCAGGACCCTGGACATCATCATTCTGGGGGCAGAAATGGATCGTGAAGTCCCCCAGAGGCAGTGACGACTGCCATGAAGACACTGCATGGACGAGAGGGACGATGGGCGACTGCCACCATACCGACTGAAGCCCATAAAGGCAAGTATATATGTATTAACATTAACTATTTCAAACACTAAACTCTTCATTATCTTTACTCTCAGGACCCTGGACATCATCATTCTGGGGGCAGAAATGGATCGTGAAGTCCCCCAGAGGCAGTGACGACTGCCATGAAGACACTGCATGGACGGGAGGGACGATGGGCGACTGCCACCATACCGACTGAAGCCCATAAAGGCAAGTATATATGTATTAACATTAACTATTTCAAACACTAAACTCTTCATTATCTTTACTCTCAGGACCCTGGACATCATCATCCTGGGGGCAGAAATGGATCGTGAAGTCCCCCAGAGGCAGTGACGACTGCCATGAAGACACTGCATGGACGGGAGGGACGATGGGCGACTGCCACCATACCGACTGAAGCCCATAAAGGCAAGTATATATGTATTAACATTAACTATTTCAAACACTAAACTCTTCATTATCTTTACTCTCAGGACCCTGGACATCATCATTCTGGGGGGCAGAAATGGATCGTGAAGTCCCCCAGAGGCACTGACGACTGCCATGAAGACACTGCATGGACGGGAGGGACGATGGGCGACTGCCACCATACCGACTGAAGCCCATAAAGGCAAGTATATATGTATTAACATTAACTATTTCAAACACTAAACTCTTCATTATCTTTACTCTCAGGACCCTGGACATCATCATTCTGGGGGCAGAAATGGATCGTGAAGTCCCCCAGAGGCAGTGACGACTGCCATGAAGACACTGCATGGACGGGAGGGACGATGGGCGACAGCCACCATACCGACTGAAGCCCATAAAGGCAAGTATATATGTATTAACATTAACTATTTCAAACACTAAACTCTTCATTATCTTTACTCTCAGGACCCTGGACATCATCATCCTGGGGGCAGAAATGGATCGTGAAGTCCCCCAGAGGCAGTGACGACTGCCATGAAGACACTGCATGGACGGGAGGGACGATGGGCGACTGCCACCATACCGACTGAAGCCCATAAAGGCAAGTATATATGTATTAACATTAACTATTTCAAACACTAAACTCTTCATTTTCTTTACTCTCAGGACCCTGGACATCATCATTCTGGTGGGCAGAAATGGATCGTGAAGTCCCCCAGAGGCAGTGACGACTGCCATGAAGACACTGCATGGACGAGAGGGACGATGGGCGACTGCCACCATACCGACTGAAGCCCATAAAGGCAAGTATATATGTATTAACATTAACTATTTCAAACACTAAACTCTTCATTATCTTTACTCTCAGGACCCTGGACATCATCATTCTGGGGGCAGAAATGGATCGTGAAGTCCCCCAGAGGCAGTGACGACTGCCATGAAGACACTGCATGGACAGGAGGGACGATGGGCGACTGCCACCATACCGACTGAAGCCCATAAAGGCAAGTATATATGTAGTAACATTAACTATTTCAAACACTAAACTCTTCATTATCTTTACTCTCAGGACCCTGGACATCATCATCCTGGGGGCAGAAATGGATCGTGAAGTCCCCCAGAGGCACTGACGACTGCCATGAAGACACTGCATGGACGGGAGGGACGATGGGCGACTGCCACCATACCGACTGAAGCCCATAAAGGCAAGTATATATGTATTAACATTAACTATTTCAAACACTAAACTCTTCATTATCTTTACTCTCAGGACCCTGGACATCATTATCCTGGGGGCAGAAATGGATCGTGAAGTCCCCCAGAGGCACTGACGACTGCCATGAAGACACTGCATGGACGAGAGGGACGATGGGCGACTGCCACCATACCGACTGAAGCCCATAAAGGCAAGTATATATGTATTAACATTAACTATTTCAAACACTAAACTCTTCATTATCTTTACTCTCAGGACCCTGGACATCATCATCCTGGGGGCAGAAATGGATCGTGAAGTCCCCCAGAGGCAGTGACGACTGCCATGAAGACACTGCATGGACGAGAGGGACGATGGGCGACTGCCACCATACCGACTGAAGCCCATAAAGGCAAGTATATATGTATTAACATTAACTATTTCAAACACTAAACTCTTCATTATCTTTACTCTCAGGACCCTGGACATCATCATTCTGGGGGGCAGAAATGGATCGTGAAGTCCCCCAGAGGCAGTGACGACTGCCATGAAGACACTGCATGGACGGGAGGGACGATGGGCGACTGCCACCATACCGACTGAAGCCCATAAAGGCAAGTATATATGTATTAACATTAACTATTTCAAACACTAAACTCTTCATTATCTTTACTCTCAGGACCCTGGACATCATCATCCTGGGGGCAGAAATGGATCGTGAAGTCCCCCAGAGGCACTGACGACTGCCATGAAGACACTGCATGGACGGGAGGGACGATGGGCGACTGCCACCATACCGACTGAAGCCCATAAAGGCAAGTATATATGTATTAACATTAACTATTTCAAACACTAAACTCTTCATTATCTTTACTCTCAGGACCCTGGACATCATCATTCTGGGGGCAGAAATGGATCGTGAAGTCCCCCAGAGGCAGTGACGACTGCCATGAAGACACTGCATGGACGGGAGGGACGATGGGCGACTGCCACCATACCGACTGAAGCCCATAAAGGCAAGTATATATGTATTAACATTAACTATTTCAAACACTAAACTCTTCATTATCTTTACTCTCAGGACCCTGGACATCATCATTCTGGGGGCAGAAATGGATCGTGAAGTCCCCCAGAGGCACTGACGACTGCCATGAAGACACTGCATGGACGGGAGGGACGATGGGCGACTGCCACCATACCGACTGAAGCCCATAAAGCCAAGTATATATGTATTAACATTAACTATTTCAAACACTAAACTCTTCATTATCTTTACTCTCAGGACCCTGGACATCATCATCCTGGGGGCAGAACTGGATCGTGAAGTCCCCCAGAGGCAGTGACGACTGCCATGAAGACACTGCATGGACGGGAGGGACGATGGGCGACTGCCACCATACCGACTGAAGCCCATAAAGGCAAGTATATATGTATTAACATTAACTATTTCAAACACTAAACTCTTCATTATCTTTACTCTCAGGACCCTGGACATCATCATTCTGGGGGCAGAAATGGATCGTGAAGTCCCCCAGAGGCAGTGACGACTGCCATGAAGACACTGCATGGACGGGAGGGACGATGGGCGACTGCCACCATACCGACTGAAGCCCATAAAGGCAAGTATATATGTATTAACATTAACTATTTCAAACACTAAACTCTTCATTATCTTTACTCTCAGGACCCAGGACATCATCATCCTGGGGGCAGAAATGGATCGTGAAGTCCCCCAGAGGCAGTGACGACTGCCATGAAGACACTGCATGGACGGGAGGGACGATGGGCGACTGCCACCATACCGACTGAAGCCCATAAAGGCAAGTATATATGTATTAACATTAACTATTTCAAACACTAAACTCTTCATTATCTTTACTCTCAGGACCCTGGACATCATCATTCTGGGGGCAGAAATGGATCGTGAAGTCCCCCAGAGGCAGTGACGACTGCCATGAAGACACTGCAGGGACGAGAGGGACGATGGGCGACTGCCACCATACCGACTGAAGCCCATAAAGGCAAGTATATATGTATTAACATTAACTATTTCAAACACTAAACTCTTCATTATCTTTACTCTCAGGACCCTGGACATCATCATTCTGGGGGGCAGAAATGGATCGTGAAGTCCCCCAGAGGCAGTGACGACTGCCATGAAGACACTGCATGGACGGGAGGGACGATGGGCGACTGCCACCATACCGACTGAAGCCCATAAAGGCAAGTATATATGTATTAACATTAACTATTTCAAACACTAAACTCTTCATTATCTTTACTCTCAGGACCCTGGACATCATCATTCTGGGGGCAGAAATGGATCGTGAAGTCCCCCAGAGGAACTGACGACTGCCATGAAGACACTGCATGGACGGGAGGGACGATGGGCGACTGCCACCATACCGACTGAAGCCCATAAAGGCAAGTATATATGTATTAACATTAACTATTTCAAACACTAAACTCTTCATTATCTTTACTCTCAGGACCCTGGACATCATCATTCTGGGGGCAGAAATGGATCGTGAAGTCCCCCAGAGGCAGTGACGACTGCCATGAAGACACTGCATGGACGGGAGGGACGATGGGCGACTGCCACCATACCGACTGAAGCCCATAAAGGCAAGTATATATGTATTAACATTAACTATTTCAAACACTAAACTCTTCATTATCTTTACTCTCAGGACCCTGGACATCATCATCCTGGGGGCAGAAATGGATCGTGAAGTCCCCCAGAGGCAGTGACGACTGCCATGAAGACACTGCATGGACGGGAGGGACGATGGGCGACTGCCACCATACCGACTGAAGCCCATAAAGGCAAGTATATATGTATTAACATTAACTATTTCAAACACTAAACTCTTCATTATCTTTACTCTCAGGACCCTGGACATCATCATTCTGGGGGCAGAAATGGATCGTGAAGTCCCCCAGAGGCAGTGACGACTGCCATGAAGACACTGCAGGGACGAGAGGGACGATGGGCGACAGCCACCATACCGACTGAAGCCCATAAAGGCAAGTATATATGTATTAACATTAACTATTTCAAACACTAAACTCTTCATTATCTTTACTCTCAGGACCCTGGACATCATCATTCTGGGGGGCAGAAATGGATCGTGAAGTCCCCCAGAGGCACTGACGACTGCCATGAAGACACTGCATGGACGGGAGGGACGATGGGCGACTGCCACCATACCGACTGAAGCCCATAAAGGCAAGTATATATGTATTAACATTAACTATTTCAAACACTAAACTCTTCATTATCTTTACTCTCAGGACCCTGGACATCATCATTCTGGGGGCAGAAATGGATCGTGAAGTCCCCCAGAGGAACTGACGACTGCCATGAAGACACTGCATGGACGGGAGGGACGATGGGCGACTGCCACCATACCGACTGAAGCCCATAAAGGCAAGTATATATGTATTAACATTAACTATTTCAAACACTAAACTCTTCATTATCTTTACTCTCAGGACCCTGGACATCATCATTCTGGGGGCAGAAATGGATCGTGAAGTCCCCCAGAGGCAGTGACGACTGCCATGAAGACACTGCATGGACGAGAGGGACGATGGGCGACTGCCACCATACCGACTGAAGCCCATAAAGGCAAGTATATATGTATTAACATTAACTATTTCAAACACTAAACTCTTCATTATCTTTACTCTCAGGACCCTGGACATCATCATTCTGGGGGGCAGAAATGGATCGTGAAGTCCCCCAGAGGCACTGACGACTGCCATGAAGACACTGCATGGACGGGAGGGACGATGGGCGACTGCCACCATACCGACTGAAACCCATAAAGGCAAGTATATATGTATTAACATTAACTATTTCAAACACTAAACTCTTCATTATCTTTACTCTCAGGACCCTGGACATCATCATTCTGGGGGCAGAAATGGATCGTGTCGTGAAGTCCCCCAGAGGCAGTGACGACTGCCATGAAGACACTGCATGGACGGGAGGGACGATGGGCGACTGCCACCATACCGACTGAAGCCCATAAAGGCAAGTATATATGTATTAGCATTAACTATTTCAAACACTAAACTCTTCATTATCTTTACTCTCAGGACCCTGGACATCATCATTCTGGGGGGCAGAAATGGATCGTGAAGTCCCCCAGAGGCACTGACGACTGCCATGAAGACACTGCATGGACGGGAGGGACGATGGGCGACTGCCACCATACCGACAGAAGCCCATAAAGGCAAGTATATATGTATTAACATTAACTATTTCAAACACTAAACTCTTCATTATCTTTACTCTCAGGACCCTGGACATCATCATTCTGGGGGCAGAAATGGATCGTGAAGTCCCCCAGAGGCAGTGACGACTGCCATGAAGACACTGCATGGACGAGAGGGACGATGGGCGACTGCCACCATACCGACTGAAGCCCATAAAGGCAAGTATATATGTATTAACATTAACTATTTCAAACACTAAACTCTTCATTATCTTTACTCTCAGGACCCTGGACATCATCATTCTGGGGGCAGAAATGGATCGTGAAGTCCCCCAGAGGCAGTGACGACTGCCATGAAGACACTGCATGGACGGGAGGGACGATGGGCGACTGCCACCATACCGACTGAAGCCCATAAAGCCAAGTATATATGTATTAACATTAACTATTTCAAACACTAAACTCTTCATTATCTTTACTCTCAGGACCCTGGACATCATCATCCTGGGGGCAGAACTGGATCGTGAAGTCCCCCAGAGGCACTGACGACTGCCATGAAGACACTGCATGGACGGGAGGGACGATGGGCGACTGCCACCATACCGACTGAAGCCCATAAAGGCAAGTATATATGTATTAACATTAACTATTTCAAACACTAAACTCTTCATTATCTTTACTCTCAGGACCCTGGACATCATCATTCTGGGGGCAGAAATGGATCGTGAAGTCCCCCAGAGGCACTGACGACTGCCATGAAGACACTGCATGGACGGGAGGGACGATGGGCGACTGCCACCATACCGACTGAAGCCCATAAAGGCAAGTATATATGTATTAACATTAACTATTTCAAACACTAAACTCTTCATTATCTTTACTCTCAGGACCCTGGACATCATCATCCTGGGGGCAGAAATGGATCGTGAAGTCCCCCAGAGGCAGTGACGACTGCCATGAAGACACTGCATGGACGGGAGGGACGATGGGCGACTGCCACCATACCGACTGAAGCCCATAAAGGCAAGTATATATGTATTAACATTAACTATTTCAAACACTAAACTCTTCATTATCTTTACTCTCAGGACCCTGGACATCATCATTCTGGGGGCAGAAATGGATCGTGAAGTCCCCCAGAGGCAGTGACGACTGCCATGAAGACACTGCAGGGACGAGAGGGACGATGGGCGACTGCCACCATACCGACTGAAGCCCATAAAGGCAAGTATATATGTATTAACATTAACTATTTCAAACACTAAACTCTTCATTATCTTTACTCTCAGGACCCTGGACATCATCATTCTGGGGGGCAGAAATGGATCGTGAAGTCCCCCAGAGGCACTGACGACTGCCATGAAGACACTGCATGGACGGGAGGGACGATGGGCGACTGCCACCATACCGACAGAGGCCCAAAAAGGCAAGTATATATCTGTTGGTATCAACTCTTTCAAACACTAAACTCTTCATTATCTTTACTCTCAGGATCCTGGACATCATCATGCTGGGTGCAGAAATGGATCGTGAAGTCCCCCAGAGGCAGTGACGACTGCCACGAAGACACTGCATGGACGGGAGGGACGATGGGCGACTGCCACCATACCGACTGAAGCCCAAAAAGGCAAATATATATGTATTAACATTAACTATTTCAAACACTAAACTCTTCATAATCTTTACTCTCAGGACCCTGGACATCATCATCCTGGGGGCAGAAATGGATCGTGAAGTCCCCCAGAGGCAGTGACGACTGCCATGAAGACACTGCATGGACGGGAGGGACGATGGGCGACTGCCACCATACCGACTGAAGCCCATAAAGGCAAGTATATATGTATTAATATTAGCTATTTCAAACACTAAACTCTTCATTATCTTTTCTCTCAGGACCCTGGACATCATCATCCTGGGGGCAGAAATGGATCGTGAAGTCCCCCAGAGGCAGTGACGACTGCCATGAAGACACTGCATGGACGGGAGGGACGATGGGTGACTGCCACCATACCGACAGAGGCCCATAAAGGCAAGTATATATCTGTTAATATCAACTCTTTCAAACACTAAACTCTTCATTATCTTTACTCTCAGGACCCTGGACATCATCATCCTGGGGGCAGAAATGGATCGTGAAGTCCCCCAGAGGCAGTGACGACTGCCATGAAGACACTGCATGGACGGGAGGGACGATGGGCGACTGCCACCATACCGACTGAATCCAATAAAGGCAAGTATATATGTATTAACATTAACTATTTCAAACACTAAACTCTTCATTATCTTTACTCTCAGCATTCTGGACATCATCATCCTGGGGGCAGAAATGGATCGTGAAGTCCCCCAGAGGCAGTGACGACTGCCATGAAGACACTGCATGGACGGGAGGGACGATGGGCGACTGCCACCATACCGACTGAAGCCCATAAAGGCAAGTATATATGTATTAACATTAACTATTTCAAACACTAAACTCTTCATTATCTTTACTCTCAGGACCCTGGACATCATCATCCTGGGGGCAGAAATGGATCGTGAAGTCCCCCAGAGGCAGTGACGACTGCCATGAAGACACTGCATGGACGGGAGGGACGATGGGTGACTGCCACCATACCGACAGAGGCCCATAAAGGCAAGTATATATCTGTTAATATCAACTCTTTCAAACACTAAACTCTTCATTATCTTTACTCTCAGGACCCTGGACATCATCATCCTGGGGGCAGAAATGGATCGTGAAGTCCCCCAGAGGCAGTGACGACTGCCATGAAGACACTGCATGGACGGGAGGGACGATGGGCGACTGCCACCATACCGACTGAATCCAATAAAGGCAAGTATATATGTATTAACATTAACTATTTCAAACACTAAACTCTTCATTATCTTTACTCTCAGCATTCTGGACATCATCATCCTGGGGGCAGAAATGGATCGTGAAGTCCCCCAGAGGCAGTGACGACTGCCATGAAGACACTGCATGGACGGGAGGGACGATGGGCGACTGCCACCATACCGACTGAAGATCATGAAGGCAAGTATATATGTATTAACATTAACTCTTTCAAACACTAAACTCTTCATTATCTTTACTCTCAGGACCCTGGACATCATCATCCTGGGGGCAGAAATGGATCGTGAAGTCCCCCAGAGGCAGTGACGACTGCCATGAAGACACTGCATGGACGGGAGGGACGATGGGCGACTGC
This sequence comes from Haliotis asinina, assembly GCF_037392515.1. Classification (NCBI taxonomy): domain Eukaryota; kingdom Metazoa; phylum Mollusca; class Gastropoda; order Lepetellida; family Haliotidae; genus Haliotis; species Haliotis asinina. The sequence continues at coordinate 18,473 of NW_027133942.1, forward strand.
CACCATACCGACTGAATCCAATAAAGGCAAGTATATATGTATTAACATTAACTATTTCAAACACTAAACTCTTCATTATCTTTACTCTCAGCATTCTGAACATCATCATCCTGGGGGCAGAAATGGATCGTGAAGTCCCCCAGAGGCAGTGACGACTGCCATGAAGACACTGCATGGACGGGAGGGACGATGGGCGACTGCCACCATACCGACTGAAGCCCATAAAGGCAAGTATATATGTATTAACATTAACTATTTCAAACACTAAACTCTTCATTATCTTTACTCTCAGGACCCTGGACATCATCATCCTGGGGGCAGAAATGGATCGTGAAGTCCCCCAGAGGCAGTGACGACTGCCATGAAGACACTGCATGGACGGGAGGGACGATGGGTGACTGCCACCATACCGACAGAGGCCCATAAAGGCAAGTATATATCTGTTAATATCAACTCTTTCAAACACTAAACTCTTCATTATCTTTACTCTCAGGACCCTGGACATCATCATCCTGGGGGCAGAAATGGATCGTGAAGTCCCCCAGAGGCAGTGACGACTGCCATGAAGACACTGCATGGACGGGAGGGACGATGGGCGACTGCCACCATACCGACTGAATCCAATAAAGGCAAGTATATATGTATTAACATTAACTATTTCAAACACTAAACTCTTCATTATCTTTACTCTCAGCATTCTGGACATCATCATCCTGGGGGCAGAAATGGATCGTGAAGTCCCCCAGAGGCAGTGACGACTGCCATGAAGACACTGCATGGACGGGAGGGACGATGGGCGACTGCCACCATACCGACTGAAGCCCATAAAGGCAAGTATATATGTATTAACATTAACTATTTCAAACACTAAACTCTTCATTATCTTTACTCTCAGGACCCTGGACATCATCATCCTGGGGGCAGAAATGGATCGTGAAGTCCCCCAGAGGCAGTGACGACTGCCATGAAGACACTGCATGGACGGGAGGGCCGATGGGCGACTGCCACCATACCGACAGAGGCCCATAAAGGCAAGTATATATCTGTTAATATCAACTCTTTCAAACACTAACCCCTTCATTATCTATAATCTCAGCGCTCTGGACATCATCATCCTGGGGGCAGAAATGGATCGTGAAGTCCCCCAGAGGCATGGACGACTGCCATGAAGACACTGCATGGACGGGAGGGACGATGGGCGACTGCCACCATACCGACTGAAGCCCATAAAGGCAAGTATATATCTGTTAGTATCAACTCTTTCAAACACTAAACTCTTCATTACCTTTTCTCTCAGGACCCTGGACATCATCGTCCTGGGGGCAGAAATGGATCGTGAAGTCCCCCAGAGGCAGTGACGACTGCCATGAAGACACTGCATGGACGGGAGGGACGATGGGTGACTGCCACCATACCGACAGAGGCCCATAAAGGCAAGTATATATCTGTTAATATCAACTCTTTCAAACACTAACCTCTTCATTATCTTTACTCTCAGCGCCCTGGACATCATCATCCTGGGGGCAGAAATGGATCGTGAAGTCCCCCAGAGGCAGTGACGACTTCCATGAAGACACTGCATGGACGGGAGGGACGATGGGCGACTGCCACCATACCGACTGAAGCCCATAAAGGCAAGTATATATGTATTAACATTAACTATTTCAAACACTAAACTCTTCATTATCTTTACTCTCAGAACCCTGGACATCATCATCCTGGGGGCAGAAATGGATTGTGAAGTCCCCCAGAGGCAGTGACGACTGCCATGAAGACACTGCATGGACGGGAGGGACGATGGGCGACTGCCACCATACTGACTGAAGCCCATAAAGGCAAGTATATATCTATTAACATTAACTATTTCAAACACTAAACTCTTCATTATTTTTACTCTCAAGACCCTGGACATCATCATCCTGGGGGCAGAAATGGATCGTGAAGTCCCCCAGAGGCACTGACGACTGCCATGAAGACACTGCATGGACGGGAGGGACGATGGGCGACTGCCACCATACCGACAGAGGCCCAAAAAGGCAAGTATATATCTGTTAGTATCAACTCTTTCAAACACTAAACTCTTCATTATCTTTACTCTCAGGATCCTGGACATCATCATGCTGGTGGAAGAAATGGATCGTGAAGTCCCCCAGAGGCAGTGACGACTGCCACGAAGACACTGCATGGACGGGAGGGACGATGGGCGACTGCCACCATACCGACAGAGGCCCATAAAGGCAAGTATATATCTGTTAATATCAACTCTTTCAAACACTAACCCCTTCATTATCTACAATCTCAGCGCTCTGGACATCATCATCCTGGGGGCAGAAATGGATCGTGAAGTCCCCCAGAGGCAGTGACGACTGCCATGAAGACACTGCATGGACGGGAGGGACGATGGGCGACTGCCACCATACCGACTGAAGCCCATAAAGGCAAGTATATATCTGTTAGTATCAACTCTTTCAAACACTAAACTCTTCATTACCTTTTCTCTCAGGACCCTGGACATCATCGTCCTGGGGGCAGAAATGGATCGTGAAGTCCCCCAGAGGCAGTGACGACTGCCATGAAGACACTGCATGGACGGGAGGGACGATGGGTGACTGCCACCATACCGACAGAGGCCCATAAAGGCAAGTATATATCTGTTAATATCAACTCTTTCAAACACTAACCTCTTCATTATCTATACTCTCAGCGCCCTGGACATCATCATCCTGGGGGCAGAAATGGATCGTGAAGTCCCCCAGAGGCAGTGACGACTTCCATGAAGACACTGCATGGACGGGAGGGACGATGGGCGACTGCCACCATACCGACTGAAGCCCATAAAGGCAAGTATATATGTATTAACATTAACTATTTCAAACACTAAACTCTTCATTATCTTTACTCTCAGGACCCTGGACATCATCATCCTGGGGGCAGAAATGGATCGTGAAGTCCCCCAGAGGCAGTGACGACTGCCATGAAGACACTGCATGGACGGGAGGGACGATGGGCGACTGCCACCATACTGACTGAAGCCCATAAAGGCAAGTATATATCTATTAACATTAACTATTTCAAACACTGAACTCTTCATTATTTTTACTCTCAGGACCCTGGACATCATCATCCTGGGGGCAGAAATGGATCGTGAAGTCCCCCAGAGGCAGTGACGACTGCCATGAAGACACTGCATGGACGGGAGGGACGATGGGCGACTGCCACCATACCGACAGAGGCCCAAAAAGGCAAGTATATATCTGTTAGTATCAACTCTTTCAAACACTAAACTCTTCATTATCTTTACTCTCAGGATCCTGGACATCATCATGCTGGGGGCAGAAATGGATCGTGAAGTCCCCCAGAGGCAGTGACGACTGCCACGAAGACACTGCATGGACGGGAGGGACGATGGGCGACTGCCACCATACCGACTGAAGCCCAAAAAGGCAAATATATATGTATTAACATTAACTATTTCAAACACTAAACTCTTCATAATCTTTACTCTCAGGACCCTGGACATCATCATCCTGGGGGCAGAAATGGATCGTGAAGTCCCCCAGAGGCAGTGACGACTGCCATGAAGACACTGCATGGACGGGAGGGACGATGGGCGACTGCCACCATACCGACTGAAGCCCATAAAGGCAAGTATATATGTATTAATATTAGCTATTTCAAACACTAAACTCTTCATTATCTTTTCTCTCAGGACCCTGGACATCATCATCCTGGGGGCAGAAATGGATCGTGAAGTCCCCCAGAGGCAGTGACGACTGCCATGAAGACACTGCATGGACGGGAGGGACGATGGGTGACTGCCACCATACCGACAGAGGCCCATAAAGGCAAGTATATATCTGTTAATATCAACTCTTTCAAACACTAAACTCTTCATTATCTTTACTCTCAGGACCCTGGACATCATCATCCTGGGGGCAGAAATGGATCGTGAAGTCCCCCAGAGGCAGTGACGACTGCCATGAAGACACTGCATGGACGGGAGGGACGATGGGCGACTGTCACCATACCGACTGAATCCAATAAAGGCAAGTATATATGTATTAACATTAACTATTTCAAACACTAAACTCTTCATTATCTTTACTCTCAGCATTCTGGACATCATCATCCTGGGGGCAGAAATGGATCGTGAAGTCCCCCAGAGGCAGTGACGACTGCCATGAAGACACTGCATGGACGGGAGGGACGATGGGCGACTGCCACCACACCGACTGAAGCCCATAAAGGCAAGTATATATGTATTAACATTAACTATTTCAAACACTAAACTCTTCATTATCTTTACTCTCAGAACCCTGGACATCATCATCCTGGGGGCAGAAATGGATTGTGAAGTCCCCCAGAGGCAGTGACGACTGCCATGAAGACACTGCATGGACGGGAGGGACGATGGGCGACTGCCACCATACTGACTGAAGCCCATAAAGGCAAGTATATATCTATTAACATTAACTATTTCAAACACTAAACTCTTCATTATTTTTACTCTCAAGACCCTGGACATCATCATCCTGGGGGCAGAAATGGATCGTGAAGTCCCCCAGAGGCACTGACGACTGCCATGAAGACACTGCATGGACGGGAGGGACGATGGGCGACTGCCACCATACCGACAGAGGCCCAAAAAGGCAAGTATATATCTGTTAGTATCAACTCTTTCAAACACTAAACTCTTCATTATCTTTACTCTCAGGATCCTGGACATCATCATGCTGGTGGAAGAAATGGATCGTGAAGTCCCCCAGAGGCAGTGACGACTGCCACGAAGACACTGCATGGACGGGAGGGACGATGGGCGACTGCCACCATACCGACAGAGGCCCATAAAGGCAAGTATATATCTGTTAATATCAACTCTTTCAAACACTAACCCCTTCATTATCTATAATCTCAGCGCTCTGGACATCATCATCCTGGGGGCAGAAATGGATCGTGAAGTCCCCCAGAGGCACTGACGACTGCCATGAAGACACTGCATGGACGGAAGGGACGATGGGCGACTGCCACCATACCGACAGAGGCCCATAAAGGCAAGTATATATCTGTTAATATCAACTCTTTCAAACACTAACCCCTTCATTATCTATAATCTCAGCGCTCTGGACATCATCATCCTGGGGGCAGAAATGGATCGTGAAGTCCCCCAGAGGCAGTGACGACTGCCATGAAGACACTGCATGGACGGGAGGGACGATGGGCGACTGCCACCATACCGACTGAAGCCCATAAAGGCAAGTATATATCTGTTAGTATCAACTCTTTCAAACACTAAACTCTTCATTACCTTTTCTCTCAGGACCCTGGACATCATCGTCCTGGGGGCAGAAATGGATCGTGAAGTCCCCCAGAGGCAGTGACGACTGCCATGAAGACACTGCATGGACGGGAGGGACGATGGGTGACTGCCACCATACCGACAGAGGCCCATAAAGGCAAGTATATATCTGTTAATATCAACTCTTTCAAACACTAACCTCTTCATTATCTATACTCTCAGCGCCCTGGACATCATCATCCTGGGGGCAGAAATGGATCGTGAAGTCCCCCAGAGGCAGTGACGACTTCCATGAAGACACTGCATGGACGGGAGGGACGATGGGCGACTGCCACCATACCGACTGAAGCCCATAAAGGCAAGTATATATGTATTAACATTAACTATTTCAAACACTAAACTCTTCATTATCTTTACTCTCAGGATCCTGGACATCATCATCCTGGGGGCAGAAATGGATCGTGAAGTCCCCCAGAGGCAGTGACGACTGCCATGAAGACACTGCATGGACGGGAGGGACGATGGGCGACTGCCACCATACCGACAGAGGCCCAAAAAGGCAAGTATATATCTGTTAGTATCAACTCTTTCAAACACTAAACTCTTCATTATCTTTACTCTCAGGATCCTGGACATCATCATGCTGGGGGCAGAAATGGATCGTGAAGACCCCCAGAGGCAGTGACGACTGCCACGAAGACACTGCATGGACGGGAGGGACGATGGGCGACTGCCACCATACCGACTGAAGCCCAAAAAGGCAAATATATATGTATTAACATTAACTATTTCAAACACTAAACTCTTCATAATCTTTACTCTCAGGACCCTGGACATCATCATCCTGGGGGCAGAAATGGATCGTGAAGTCCCCCAGAGGCAGTGACGACTGCCATGAAGACACTGCATGGACGGGAGGGACGATGGGCGACTGCCACCATACCGACAGAGGCCCATAAAGGCAAGTATATATCTGTTAATATCAACTCTTTCAAACACTAAACTCTTCATTATCTTTACTCTCAGAACCCTGGACATCATCATCCTGGGGGCAGAAATGGATTGTGAAGTCCCCCAGAGGCAGTGACGACTGCCATGAAGACACTGCATGGACGGGAGGGACGATGGGCGACTGCCACCATACCGACAGAGGCCCATAAAGGCAAGTATATATCTGTTAATATCAACTCTTTCAAACACTAAACTCTTCATTATCTTTACTCTCAGAACCCTGGACATCATCATCCTGGGGGCAGAAATGGATTGTGAAGTCCCCCAGAGGCAGTGACGACTGCCATGAAGACACTGCATGGACGGGAGGGACGATGGGCGACTGCCACCATACTGACTGAAGCCCATAAAGGCAAGTATATATCTATTAACATTAACTATTTCAAACACTAAACTCTTCATTATTTTTACTCTCAGGACCCTGGACATCATCATCCTGGGGGCAGAAATGGATCGTGAAGTCCCCCAGAGGCACTGACGACTGCCATGAAGACACTGCATGGACGGGAGGGACGATGGGCGACTGCCACCATACCGACAGAGGCCCAAAAAGGCAAGTATATATCTGTTAGTATCAACTCTTTCAAACACTAAACTCTTCATTATCTTTACTCTCAGGATCCTGGAGATCATCATGCTGGTGGAAGAAATGGATCGTGAAGTCCCCCAGAGGCAGTGACGACTGCCACGAAGACACTGCATGGACGGGAGGGACGATGGGCGACTGCCACCATACCGACAGAGGCCCATAAAGGCAAGTATATATCTGTTAATATCAACTCTTTCAAACACTAACCCCTTCATTATCTATAATCTCAGCGCTCTGGACATCATCATCCTGGGGGCAGAAATGGATCGTGAAGTCCCCCAGAGGCACTGACGACTGCCATGAAGACACTGCATGGACGGGAGGGACGATGGGCGACTGCCACCATACCGACTGAAGCCCATAAAGGCAAGTATATGTCTGTTAGTATCAACTCTTTCAAACACTAAACTCTTCATTACCTTTTCTCTCAGGACCCTGGACATCATCATCCTGGGGGCAGAAATGGATCGTGAAGTCCCCCAGAGGCAGTGACGACTGCCATGAAGACACTGCATGGACGGGAGGGACGATGGGTGACTGCCACCATACCGACAGAGGCCCATAAAGGCAAGTATATATCTGTTAATATCAACTCTTTCAAACACTAAACTCTTCATTATCTATACTCTCAGCGCCCTGGACATCATCATCCTGGGGGCAGAAATGGATCGTGAAGTCCCCCAGAGGCAGTGACGACTTCCATGAAGACACTGCATGGACGGGAGGGACGATGGGCGACTGCCACCATACTGACTGAAGCCCATAAAGGCAAGTATATATGTATTAACATTAACTATTTCAAACACTAAACTCTTCATTATCTTTACTCTCAGGACCCTGGACATCATCATCCTGGGGGCAGAAATGGATCGTGAAGTCCCCCAGAGGCACTGACGACTGCCATGAAGACACTGCATGGACGGGAGGGACGATGGGCGACTGCCACCATACTGACTGAAGCCCATAAAGGCAAGTATATATCTATTAACATTAACTATTTCAAACACTAAACTCTTCATTATTTTTACTCTCAGGACCCTGGACATCATCATCCTGGGGGCAGAAATGGATCGTGAAGTCCCCCAGAGGCAGTGACGACTGCCATGAAGACACTGCATGGACGGGAGGGACGATGGGCGACTGCCACCATACCGACAGAGGCCCATAAAGGCAAGTATATATCTGTTAATATCAACTCTTTCAAACACTAACCCCTTCATTATCTATAATCTCAGCGCTCTAAACATCATCATCCTGGGGGCAGAAATAGATCGTGAAGTCCCCTAGAGGCAGTGACGACTGCCATGAAGACACTGCATGGACGGGAGGGACGATGGGCGACTGCCACCATACCGACAGAGGCCCAAAAAGGCAAGTATATGTCTGTTAGTATCAACTCTTTCAAACACTAAACTCTTCATTACCTTTTCTCTCAGGACCCTGGACATCATCATCCTGGGGGCAGAAATGGATCGTGAAGTCCCCCAGAGGCAGTGACGACTGCCATGAAGACACTGCATGGACGGGAGGGACGATGGGTGACTGCCACCATACCGACAGAGGCCCATAAAGGCAAGTATATATCTGTTGATATCAACTCTTTCAAACACTAAACTCTTCATTACCTTTTCTCTCAGGACCCTGGACATCATCATCCTGGGGGCAGAAATGGATCGTGAAGTCCCCCAGAGGCAGTGACGACTGCCATGAAGACACTGCATGGACGGGAGGGACGATGGGCGACTGCCACCATACCGACTGAAGCCCATAAAGGCAAGTATATATGTATTAACATTAACTATTTCAAACACTAAACTCTTCATTATCTTTACTCTCAGGACCCTGGACATCATCATCCTGGGGGCAGAAATGGATCGTGAAGTCCCCCAGAGGCAGTGACGACTGCCATGAAGACACTGCATGGACGGGAGGGCCGATGGGCGACTGCCACCATACCGACAGAGGCCCATAAAGGCAAGTATATATCTGTTAATATCAACTCTTTCAAACACTAAACTCTTCATTATCTTTACTCTCAGAACCCTGGACATCATCATCCTGGGGGCAGAAATGGATTGTGAAGTCCCCCAGAGGCAGTGACGACTGCCATGAAGACACTGCATGGACGGGAGGGACGATGGGCGACTGCCACCATACTGACTGAAGCCCATAAAGGCAAGTATATATCTATTAACATTAACTATTTCAAACACTAAACTCTTCATTATTTTTACTCTCAGGACCCTGGACATCATCATCCTGGGGGCAGAAATGGATCGTGAAGTCCCCCAGAGGCACTGACGACTGCCATGAAGACACTGCATGGACGGGAGGGACGATGGGCGACTGCCACCATACCGACAGAGGCCCAAAAAGGCAAGTATATATCTGTTAGTATCAACTCTTTCAAACACTAAACTCTTCATTATCTTTACTCTCAGGATCCTGGACATCATCATGCTGGTGGAAGAAATGGATCGTGAAGTCCCCCAGAGGCAGTGACGACTGCCACGAAGACACTGCATGGACGGGAGGGACGATGGGCGACTGCCACCATACCGACAGAGGCCCATAAAGGCAAGTATATATCTGTTAATATCAACTCTTTCAAACACTAACCCCTTCATTATCTATAATCTCAGCGCTCTGGACATCATCATCCTGGGGGCAGAAATGGATCGTGAAGTCCCCCAGAGGCACTGACGACTGCCATGAAGACACTGCATGGACGGGAGGGACGATGGGCGACTGCCACCATACCGACTGAAGCCCATAAAGGCAAGTATATGTCTGTTAGTATCAACTCTTTCAAACACTAAACTCTTCATTACCTTTTCTCTCAGGACCCTGGACATCATCATCCTGGGGGCAGAAATGGATCGTGAAGTCCCCCAGAGGCAGTGACGACTGCCATGAAGACACTGCATGGACGGGAGGGACGATGGGTGACTGCCACCATACCGACAGAGGCCCATAAAGGCAAGTATATATCTGTTAATATCAACTCTTTCAAACACTAAACTCTTCATTATCTATACTCTCAGCGCCCTGGACATCATCATCCTGGGGGCAGAAATGGATCGTGAAGTCCCCCAGAGGCAGTGACGACTTCCATGAAGACACTGCATGGACGGGAGGGACGATGGGCGACTGCCACCATACTGACTGAAGCCCATAAAGGCAAGTATATATGTATTAACATTAACTATTTCAAACACTAAACTCTTCATTATCTTTACTCTCAGGACCCTGGACATCATCATCCTGGGGGCAGAAATGGATCGTGAAGTCCCCCAGAGGCAGTGACGACTGCCATGAAGACACTGCATGGACGGGAGGGACGATGGGCGACTGCCACCATACTGACTGAAGCCCATAAAGGCAAGTATATATCTATTAACATTAACTATTTCAAACACTAAACTCTTCATTATTTTTACTCTCAGGACCCTGGACATCATCATCCTGGGGGCAGAAATGGATCGTGAAGTCCCCCAGAGGCAGTGACGACTGCCATGAAGACACTGCATGGACGGGAGGGACGATGGGCGACTGCCACCATACCGACAGAGGCCCATAAAGGCAAGTATATATCTGTTAATATCAACTCTTTCAAACACTAACCCCTTCATTATCTATAATCTCAGCGCTCTAAACATCATCATCCTGGGGGCAGAAATAGATCGTGAAGTCCCCCAGAGGCAGTGACGACTGCCATGAAGACACTGCATGGACGGGAGGGACGATGGGCGACTGCCACCATACCGACAGAGGCCCAAAAAAAGGCAAGTATATGTCTGTTAGTATCAACTCTTTCAAACACTAAACTCTTCATTACCTTTTCTCTCAGGACCCTGGACATCATCATCCTGGGGGCAGAAATGGATCGTGAAGTCCCCCAGAGGCAGTGACGACTGCCATGAAGACACTGCATGGACGGGAGGGACGATGGGTGACTGCCACCATACCGACAGAGGCCCATAAAGGCAAGTATATATCTGTTGATATCAACTCTTTCAAACACTAAACTCTTCATTATCTATACTCTCAGCGCCCTGGACATCATCATCCTGGGGGCAGAAATGGATCGTGAAGTCCCCCAGAGGCAGTGACGACTTCCATGAAGACACTGCATGGACGGGAGGGACGATGGGCGACTGCCACCATACTGACTGAAGCCCATAAAGGCAAGTATATATGTATTAACATTAACTATTTCAAACACTAAACTCTTCATTATCTTTACTCTCAGGACCCTGGACATCATCATCCTGGGGGCAGAAATGGATCGTGAAGTCCCCCAGAGGCACTGACGACTGCCATGAAGACACTGCATGGACGGGAGGGACGATGGGCGACTGCCACCATACTGACTGAAGCCCATAAAGGCAAGTATATATCTATTAACATTAACTATTTCAAACACTAAACTCTTCATTATTTTTACTCTCAGGACCCTGGACATCATCATCCTGGGGGCAGAAATGGATCGTGAAGTCCCCCAGAGGCAGTGACGACTGCCATGAAGACACTGCATGGACGGGAGGGACGATGGGCGACTGCCACCATACCGACAGAGGCCCATAAAGGCAAGTATATATCTGTTAATATCAACTCTTTCAAACACTAACCCCTTCATTATCTATAATCTCAGCGCTCTAAACATCATCATCCTGGGGGCAGAAATAGATCGTGAAGTCCCCCAGAGGCAGTGACGACTGCCATGAAGACACTGCATGGACGGGAGGGACGATGGGCGACTGCCACCATACCGACAGAGGCCCAAAAAGGCAAGTATATATCTGTTAGTATCAACTCTTTCAAACACTAAACTCTTCATTGTCTTTTCTCTCAGGACCCTGGACATCATCATCCTGGGGGCAGAAATGGATCGTGAAGTCCCCCAGAGGCAGTGACGACTGCCATGAAGACACTGCATGGACGGGAGGGACGATGGGCGACTGCCACCATACTGACTGAAGCCCATAAAGGCAAGTATATATCTATTAACATTAACTATTTCAAACACTAAACTCTTCATTATTTTTACTCTCAGGACCCTGGACATCATCATCCTGGGGGCAGAAATGGATCGTGAAGTCCCCCAGAGGCACTGACGACTGCCATGAAGACACTGCATGGACGGGAGGGACGATGGGCGACTGCCACCATACCGACAGAGGCCCATAAAGGCAAGTATATATCTGTTAATATCAACTCTTTCAAACACTAACCCCTTCATTATCTATACTCTCAGCGCTCTGGACATCATCATCCTGGGGGCAGAAATGGATCGTGAAGTCCCCCAGAGGCAGTGACGACTGCCATGAAGACACTGCATGGACGGGAGGGACGATGGGCGACTGCCACCATACCGACAGAGGCCCAAAAAGGCAAGTATATATCTGTTAGTATCAACTCTTTCAAACACTAAACTCTTCATTATCTTTTGTCTCAGGACCCTGGAGATCATCATCCTGGGGGCAGAAATGGATCGTGAAGTCCCCCAGAGGCAGTGACGACTGCCATGAAGACACTGCATGGACGGGAGGGACGATGGGTGACTGCCACCATACCGACAGAGGCCCATAAAGGCAAGTATATATCTGTTGATATCAACTCTTTCAAACACTAACCTCTTCATTATCTATACTCTCAGCGCCCTGGACATCATCATCCTGGGGGCAGAAATGGATCGTGAAGTCCCCCAGAGGCAGTGACGACTTCCATGAAGACACTGCATGGACGGGAGGGACGATGGGCGACTGCCACCATACTGACTGAAGCCCATAAAGGCAAGTATATATGTATTAACATTAACTATTTCAAACACTAAACTCTTCATTATCTTTACTCTCAGGACCCTGGACATCATCATCCTGGGGGCAGAAATGGATCGTGAAGTCCCCCAGAGGCACTGACGACTGCCATGAAGACACTGCATGGACGGGAGGGACGATGGGCGACTGCCACCATACTGACTGAAGCCCATAAAGGCAAGTATATATCTATTAACATTAACTATTTCAAACACTAAACTCTTCATTATTTTTACTCTCAGGACCCTGGACATCATCATCCTGGGGGCAGAAATGGATCGTGAAGTCCCCCAGAGGCAGTGACGACTGCCATGAAGACACTGCATGGACGGGAGGGACGATGGGCGACTGCCACCATACCGACAGAGGCCCATAAAGGCAAGTATATATCTGTTAATATCAACTCTTTCAAACACTAACCCCTTCATTATCTATAATCTCAGCGCTCTAAACATCATCATCCTGGGGGCAGAAATAGATCGTGAAGTCCCCCAGAGGCAGTGACGACTGCCATGAAGACACTGCATGGACGGGAGGGACGATGGGCGACTGCCACCATACCGACAGAGGCCCAAAAAGGCAAGTATATATCTGTTAGTATCAACTCTTTCAAACACTAAACTCTTCATTGTCTTTTCTCTCAGGACCCTGGACATCATCATCCTGGGGGCAGAAATGGATCGTGAAGTCCCCCAGAGGCAGTGACGACTGCCATGAAGACACTGCATGGACGGGAGGGACGATGGGCGACTGCCACCATACTGACTGAAGCCCATAAAGGCAAGTATATATCTATTAACATTAACTATTTCAAACACTAAACTCTTCATTATTTTTACTCTCAGGACCCTGGACATCATCATCCTGGGGGCAGAAATGGATCGTGAAGTCCCCCAGAGGCACTGACGACTGCCATGAAGACACTGCATGGACGGGAGGGACGATGGGCGACTGCCACCATACCGACAGAGGCCCATAAAGGCAAGTATATATCTGTTAATATCAACTCTTTCAAACACTAACCCCTTCATTATCTATACTCTCAGCGCTCTGGACATCATCATCCTGGGGGCAGAAATGGATCGTGAAGTCCCCCAGAGGCAGTGACGACTGCCATGAAGACACTGCATGGACGGGAGGGACGATGGGCGACTGCCACCATACCGACAGAGGCCCAAAAAGGCAAGTATATATCTGTTAGTATCAACTCTTTCAAACACTAAACTCTTCATTATCTTTTGTCTCAGGACCCTGGAGATCATCATCCTGGGGGCAGAAATGGATCGTGAAGTCCCCCAGAGGCAGTGACGACTGCCATGAAGACACTGCATGGACGGGAGGGACGATGGGTGACTGCCACCATACCGACAGAGGCCCATAAAGGCAAGTATATATCTGTTAATATCAACTCTTTCAAACACTAACCTCTTCATTATCTATACTCTCAGCGCCCTGGACATCATCATCCTGGGGGCAGAAATGGATCGTGAAGTCCCCCAGAGGCAGTGACGACTTCCATGAAGACACTGCATGGACGGGAGGGACGATGGGCGACTGCCACCATACCGACTGAAGCCCATAAAGGCAAGTATATATGTATTAACATTAACTATTTCAAACACTAAACTCTTCATTATCTTTACTCTCAGGACCCTGGACATCATCATCCTGGGGGCAGAAATGGATCGTGAAGTCCCCCAGAGGCAGTGACGACTGCCATGAAGACACTGCATGGACGGGAGGGACGATGGGCGACTGCCACCATACTGACTGAAGCCCATAAAGGCAAGTATATATCTATTAACATTAACTATTTCAAACACTAAACTCTTCATTATTTTTACTCTCAGGACCCTGGACATCATCATCCTGGGGGGAGAAATGGATCGTGAAGTCCCCCAGAGGCAGTGACGACTGCCATGAAGACACTGCATGGACGGGAGGGACGATGGGCGACTGCCACCATACCGACAGAGGCCCAAAAAGGCAAGTATATATCTGTTAGTATCAACTCTTTCAAACACTAAACTCTTCATTATCTTTACTCTCAGGATCCTGGACATCATCATGCTGGGGGCAGAAATGGATCGTGAAGTCCCCCAGAGGCAGTGACGACTGCCACGAAGACACTGCATGGACGGGAGGGACGATGGGCGACTGCCACCATACCGACAGAGGCCCATAAAGGCATGTATATATCTGTTAATATCAACTCTTTCAAACACTAACCCCTTCAGTATCTATAATCTCAGCGCTCTGGACATCATCATCCTGGGGGCAGAAATGGATCGTGAAGTCCCCCAGAGGCAGTGACGACTTCCATGAAGACACTGCATGGACGGGAGGGACGATGGGCGACTGCCACCATACCGACTGAAGCCCATAAAGGCAAGTATATATCTGTTAGTATCAACTCTTTCAAACACTAAACTCTTCATTACCTTTTCTCTCAGGACCCTGGACATCATCATCCTGGGGGCAGAAATGGATCGTGAAGTCCCCCAGAGGCAGTGACGACTGCCATGAAGACACTGCATGGACGGGAGGGACGATGGGTGACTGCCACCATACCGACAGAGGCCCATAAAGGCAAGTATATATCTGTTAATATCAACTCTTTCAAACACTAAACTCTTCATTATCTATACTCTCAGCGCCCTGGACATCATCATCCTGGGGGCAGAAATGGATCGTGAAGTCCCCCAGAGGCAGTGACGACTTCCATGAAGACACTGCATGGACGGGAGGGACGATGGGCGACTGCCACCATACCGACTGAAGCCCATAAAGGCAAGTATATATGTATTAACATTAACTATTTCAAACACTAAACTCTTCATTATCTTTACTCTCAGAACCCTGGACATCATCATCCTGGGGGCAGAAATGGATCGTGAAGTCCCCCAGAGGCAGTGACGACTGCCATGAAGACACTGCATGGACGGGAGGGACGATGGGCGACTGCCACCATACCGACTGAAGCCCATAAAGGCAAGTATATATCTGTTAGTATCAACTCTTTCAAACACTAAACTCTTCATTACCTTTTCTCTCAGGACCCTGGACATCATCATCCTGGGGGCAGAAATGGATCGTGAAGTCCCCCAGAGGCAGTGACGACTGCCATGAAGACACTGCATGGACGGGAGGGACGATGGGTGACTGCCACCATACCGACAGAGGCCCATAAAGGCAAGTATATATCTGTTAATATCAACTCTTTCAAACACTAAACTCTTCATTATCTATACTCTCAGCGCCCTGGACATCATCATCCTGGGGGCAGAAATGGATCGTGAAGTCCCCCAGAGGCAGTGACGACTTCCATGAAGACACTGCATGGACGGGAGGGACGATGGGCGACTGCCACCATACCGACTGAAGCCCATAAAGGCAAGTATATATGTATTAACATTAACTATTTCAAACACTAAACTCTTCATTATCTTTACTCTCAGAACGCTGGACATCATCATCCTGGGGGCAGAAATGGATCGTGAAGTCCCCCAGAGGCAGTGACGACTGCCATGAAGACACTGCATGGACGGGAGGGACGATGGGCGACTGCCACCATACTGACTGAAGCCCATAAAGGCAAGTATATATCTATTAACATTAACTATTTCAAACACTAAACTCTTCATTATTTTTACTCTCAGGACCCTGGACATCATCATCCTGGGGGCAGAAATGGATCTTGAAGTCCCCCAGAGGCACTGACGACTGCCATGAAGACACTGCATGGACGGGAGGGACGATGGGCGACTGCCACCATACCGACAGAGGCCCAAAAAGGCAAGTATATATCTGTTAGTATCAACTCTTTCAAACACTAAACTCTTCATTATCTTTACTCTCAGGATCCTGGACATCATCATGCTGGGGGAAGATATGGATCGTGAAGTCCCCCAGAGGCAGTGACGACTGCCACGAAGACACTGCATGGACGGGAGGGACGATGGGCGACTGCCACCATACCGACAGAGGCCCATAAAGGCAAGTATATATCTGTTAATATCAACTCTTTCAAACACTAACCCCTTCATTATCTATAATCTCAGCGCTCTGGACATCATCATCCTGGGGGCAGAAATGGATCGTGAAGTCCCCAAGAGGCAGTGACGACTGCCATGAAGACACTGCATGGACGGGAGGGACGATGGTCGACTGCCACCATACCGACTGAAGCCCATAAAGGCAAGTATATATCTGTTAGTATCAACTCTTTCAAACACTAAACTCTTCATTACCTTTTCTCTCAGGACCCTGGACATCATCATCCTGGGGGCAGAAATGGATCGTGAAGTCCCCCAGAGGCAGTGACGACTGCCATGAAGACACTGCATGGACGGGAGGGACGATGGGTGACTGCCACCATACCGACAGAGGCCCATAAAGGCAAGTATATATCTGTTAACATCAACTCTTTCAAACACTAAACTCTTCATTATCTATACTCTCAGCGCCCTGGACATCATCATCCTGGGGGCAGAAATGGATCGTGAAGTCCCCCAGAGGCAGTGACGACTTCCATGAAGACACTGCATGGACGGGAGGGACGATGGGCGACTGCCACCATACTGACTGAAGCCCATAAAGGCAAGTATATATGTATTAACATTAACTATTTCAAACACTAAACTCTTCATTATCTTTACTCTCAGGACCCTGGACATCATCATCCTGGGGGCAGAAATGGATCGTGAAGTCCCCCAGAGGCACTGACGACTGCCATGAAGACACTGCATGGACGGGAGGGACGATGGGCGACTGCCACCATACTGACTGAAGCCCATAAAGGCAAGTATATATCTATTAACATTAACTATTTCAAACACTAAACTCTTCAATATTTTTACTCTCAGGACCCTGGACATCATCATCCTGGGGACACTGCATGGACGGGAGGGACGATGGGCGACTGCCACCATACTGACTGAATCCCATAAAGGCAAGTATATATGTATTAACATTAACTCTTTCAAACACTAACCTCTTCATTATCTATACTCTCAGCGCTCTGGACATCATCATCCTGGGGGCAGAAATGGATCGTGAAGTCCCCCAGAAAGCAGTGATGGGCGATGGGCGACTGCCACCATACCGACAGAGGCCCATAAAGGCAAGTATATATCTGTTAATATCAACTCTTTCAAACACTAACCCCTTCATTATCTATAATCTCAGCGCTCTGGACATCATCATCCTGGGGACAGAAATGGATCGTGAAGTCCCCCAGAGGCAGTGACGACTGCCATGAAGACACTGCATGGACGGGAGGGACGATGGGCGACTGCCACCATACCGACTGAAGCCCATAAAGGCAAGTATATATCTGTTAGTATCAACTCTTTCAAACACTAAACTCTTCATTATCTTTTCTCTCAGGACCCTGGACATCATCATCCTGGGGGCAGAAATGGATCGTGAAGTCCCCCAGAGGCAGTGACGACTGCCATGAAGACACTGCATGGACGGGAGGGACGATGGGTGACTGCCACCATACCGACAGAGGCCCATAAAGGCAAGTATATATCTGTTAATATCAACTCTTTCAAACACTAACCTCTTCATTATCTATACTCTCAGCGCCCTGGACATCATCATCCTGGGGGCAGAAATAGATCGTGAAGTCCCCCAGAGGCAGTGACGACTTCCATGAAGACACTGCATGGACGGGAGGGACGATGGGCGACTGCCACCATACTGACTGAAGCCCATAAAGGCAAGTATATATGTATTAACATTAACTATTTCAAACACTAAACTCTTCATTATCTTTACTCTCAGGACCCTGGACATCATCATCCTGGGGGCAGAAATGGATCGTGAAGTCCCCCAGAGGCAGTGACGACTGCCATGAAGACACTGCATGGACGGGAGGGACGATGGGCGACTGCCACCATACTGACTGAAGCCCATAAAGGCAAGTATATATCTATTAACATTAACTATTTCAAACACTAAACTCTTCATTATTTTTACTCTCAGGACCCTGGACATCATCATCCTGGGGGCAGAAATGGATCGTGAAGTCCCCCAGAGGCAGTGACGACTGCCATGAAGACACTGCATGGACGGGAGGGACGATGGGCGACTGCCACCATACCGACAGAGGCCCAAAAAGGCAAGTATATATCTGTTAGTATCAACTCTTTCAAACACTAAACTCTTCATTATCTTTACCCTCAGGATCCTGGACATCATCATGCTGGGGGAAGAAATGGATCGTGAAGTCCCCCAGAGAAAGTGACGACTGCCACGAAGACACTGCATGGACGGGAGGGACGATGGGCGACTGCCACCATACCGACAGAGGCCCATAAAGGCAAGTATATATGTATTAATACTAGCTTTTTCAAACACTAAACTCTTCAATATCTTTTCTCTCAGGACCCTGGACATCATCATCCTGGGGGCAGAAATGGATCGTGAAGTCCCCCAGAGGCAGTGACGACTGCCATGAAGACACTGCATGGACGGGAGGGACGATCGGTGACTGCCACCATACCGACTGAATCCCATAAAGGCAAGTATATATGTATTAACATTAACTCTTTCAAACACTAACCTCTTCATTATCTATACTCTCAGCGCTCTGGACATCATCATCCTGGGGGCAGAAATGGATCGTGAAGTCCCCCAGAGGCAGTGACGACTGCCACGAAGACACTGCATGGACGGGAGGGACGATGGGCGACTGCCACCATACCGACAGAGGCCCAAAAAGGCAAGTATATATCTGTTAGTATCAACTCTTTCAAACACTAAACTCTTCATTACCTTTTCTCTCAGGACCCTGGACATCATCATCCTGGGGGCAGAAATGGATCGTGAAGTCCCCCAGAGGCAGTGACGACTGCCATGAAGACACTGCATGGACGGGAGGGACGATGGGTGACTGCCACCATACCGACAGAGGCCCATAAAGGCAAGTATATATCTGTTAATATCAACTCTTTCAAACACTAACCTCTTCATTATCTATACTCTCAGCGCCCTGGACATCATCATCCTGGGGGCAGAAATGGATCGTGAAGTCCCCCAGAGGCAGTGACGACTTCCATGAAGACACTGCATGGACGGGAGGGACGATGGGCGACTGCCACCATACTGACTGAAGCCCATAAAGGCAAGTATATATGTATTAACATTAACTATTTCAAACACTAAACTCTTCATTATCTTTACTCTCAGGACCCTGGACATCATCATCCTGGGGGCAGAAATGGATCGTGAAGTCCCCCAGAGGCAGTGACGACTGCCATGAAGACACTGCATGGACGGGAGGGACGATGGGCGACTGCCACCATACTGACTGAAGCCCATAAAGGCAAGTATATATCTATTAACATTAACTATTTCAAACACTAAACTCTTCATTATTTTTACTCTCAGGACCCTGGACATCATCATCCTGGGAGCAGAAATGGATCGTGAAGTCCCCCAGAGGCAGTGACGACTGCCATGAAGACACTGCATGGACGGGAGGGACGATGGGCGACTGCCACCATACCGACAGAGGCCCAAAAAGGCAAGTATATATCTGTTAGTATCAACTCTTTCAAACACTAAACTCTTCATTATCTTTACCCTCAGGATCCTGGACATCATCATGCTGGGGGAAGAAATGGATCGTGAAGTCCCCCAGAGGCAGTGACGACTGCCACGAAGACACTGCATGGACGGGAGGGACGATGGGCGACTGCCACCATACCGACAGAGGCCCATAAAGGCAAGTATATATGTATTAATACTAGCTTTTTCAAACACTAAACTCTTCATTATCTTTTCTCTCAGGACCCTGGACATCATCATCCTGGGGGAAGAAATGGATCGTGAAGTCCCCCAGAGGCAGTGACGACTGCCATGAAGACACTGCATGGACGGGAGGGACGATGGGCGACTGCCACCATACCGACTGAAGCCCATAAAGGCAAGTATATATGTATTAACATTAACTATTTCAAACACTAAACTCTTCATTATCTTTACTCTCAGGACCCTGGACATCATCATCCTGGGGGCAGAAATGGATCGTGAAGTCCCCCAGAGGCAGTGACGACTGCCATGAAGACACTGCATGGACGGGAGGGACGATGGGCGACTGCCACCATACTGACTGAAGCCCATAAAGGCAAGTATATATCTATTAACATTAACTATTTCAAACACTAAACTCTTCATTATTTTTACTCTCAGGACCCTGGACATCATCATCCTGGGAGCAGAAATGGATCGTGAAGTCCCCCAGAGGCAGTGACGACTGCCATGAAGACACTGCATGGACGGGAGGGACGATGGGCGACTGCAACCATACCGACAGAGGCCCAAAAAGGCAAGTATATATCTGTTAGTATCAACTCTTTCAAACACTAAACTCTTCATTATCTTTACTCTCAGGATCCTGGACATCATCATGCTGGGGGAAGAAATGGATCGTGAAGTCCCCCAGAGAAAGTGACGACTGCCACGAAGACACTGCATGGACGGGAGGGACGATGGGCGACTGCCACCATACCGACAGAGGCCCATAAAGGCAAGTATATATGTATTAATACTAGCTTTTTCAAACACTAAACTCTTCAATATCTTTTCTCTCAGGACCCTGGACATCATCATCCTGGGGGCAGAAATGGATCGTGAAGTCCCCCAGAGGCAGTGACGACTGCCATGAAGACACTGCATGGACGGGAGGGACGATCGGTGACTGCCACCATACCGACTGAATCCCATAAAGGCAAGTATATATGTATTAACATTAACTCTTTCAAACACTAACCTCTTCATTATCTATACTCTCAGCGCTCTGGACATCATCATCCTGGGGGCAGAAATGGATCGTGAAGTCCCCCAGAGGCAGTGACGACTGCCACGAAGACACTGCATGGACGGGAGGGACGATGGGCGACTGCCACCATACCGACAGAGGCCCAAAAAGGCAAGTATATATCTGTTAGTATCAACTCTTTCAAACACTAAACTCTTCATTACCTTTTCTCTCAGGACCCTGGACATCATCATCCTGGGGGCAGAAATGGATCGTGAAGTCCCCCAGAGGCAGTGACGACTGCCATGAAGACACTGCATGGACGGGAGGGACGATGGGTGACTGCCACCATACCGACAGAGGCCCATAAAGGCAAGTATATATCTGTTAATATCAACTCTTTCAAACACTAACCTCTTCATTATCTATACTCTCAGCGCCCTGGACATCATCATCCTGGGGGCAGAAATGGATCGTGAAGTCCCCCAGAGGCAGTGACGACTTCCATGAAGACACTGCATGGACGGGAGGGACGATGGGCGACTGCCACCATACTGACTGAAGCCCATAAAGGCAAGTATATATGTATTAACATTAACTATTTCAAACACTAAACTCTTCATTATCTTTACTCTCAGGACCCTGGACATCATCATCCTGGGGGCAGAAATGGATCGTGAAGTCCCCCAGAGGCAGTGACGACTGCCATGAAGACACTGCATGGACGGGAGGGACGATGGGCGACTGCCACCATACTGACTGAAGCCCATAAAGGCAAGTATATATCTATTAACATTAACTATTTCAAACACTAAACTCTTCATTATTTTTACTCTCAGGACCCTGGACATCATCATCCTGGGAGCAGAAATGGATCGTGAAGTCCCCCAGAGGCACTGACGACTGCCATGAAGACACTGCATGGACGGGAGGGACGATGGGCGACTGCCACCATACCGACAGAGGCCCAAAAAGGCAAGTATATATCTGTTAGTATCAACTCTTTCAAACACTAAACTCTTCATTATCTTTACCCTCAGGATCCTGGACATCATCATGCTGGGGGAAGAAATGGATCGTGAAGTCCCCCAGAGGCAGTGACGACTGCCACGAAGACACTGCATGGACGGGAGGGACGATGGGCGACTGCCACCATACCGACAGAGGCCCATAAAGGCAAGTATATATGTATTAATACTAGCTTTTTCAAACACTAAACTCTTCATTATCTTTTCTCTCAGGACCCTGGACATCATCATCCTGGGGGAAGAAATGGATCGTGAAGTCCCCCAGAGGCAGTGACGACTGCCATGAAGACACTGCATGGACGGGAGGGACGATGGGCGACTGCCACCATACCGACTGAAGCCCATAAAGGCAAGTATATATGTATTAACATTAACTATTTCAAACACTAAACTCTTCATTATCTTTACTCTCAGGACCCTGGACATCATCATCCTGGGGGCAGAAATGGATCGTGAAGTCCCCCAGAGGCAGTGACGACTGCCATGAAGACACTGCATGGACGGGAGGGACGATGGGCGACTGCCACCATACTGACTGAAGCCCATAAAGGCAAGTATATATCTATTAACATTAACTATTTCAAACACTAAACTCTTCATTATTTTTACTCTCAGGACCCTGGACATCATCATCCTGGGAGCAGAAATGGATCGTGAAGTCCCCCAGAGGCAGTGACGACTGCCATGAAGACACTGCATGGACGGGAGGGACGATGGGCGACTGCAACCATACCGACAGAGGCCCAAAAAGGCAAGTATATATCTGTTAGTATCAACTCTTTCAAACACTAAACTCTTCATTATCTTTACTCTCAGGATCCTGGACATCATCATGCTGGGGGAAGAAATGGATCGTGAAGTCCCCCAGAGAAAGTGACGACTGCCACGAAGACACTGCATGGACGGGAGGGACGATGGGCGACTGCCACCATACCGACAGAGGCCCATAAAGGCAAGTATATATGTATTAATACTAGCTTTTTCAAACACTAAACTCTTCAATATCTTTTCTCTCAGGACCCTGGACATCATCATCCTGGGGGCAGAAATGGATCGTGAAGTCCCCCAGAGGCAGTGACGACTGCCATGAAGACACTGCATGGACGGGAGGGACGATCGGTGACTGCCACCATACCGACTGAATCCCATAAAGGCAAGTATATATGTATTAACATTAACTCTTTCAAACACTAACCTCTTCATTATCTATACTCTCAGCGCTCTGGACATCATCATCCTGGGGGCAGAAATGGATCGTGAAGTCCCCCAGAGGCAGTGACGACTGCCACGAAGACACTGCATGGACGGGAGGGACGATGGGCGACTGCCACCATACCGACAGAGGCCCAAAAAGGCAAGTATATATCTGTTAGTATCAACTCTTTCAAACACTAAACTCTTCATTACCTTTTCTCTCAGGACCCTGGACATCATCATCCTGGGGGCAGAAATGGATCGTGAAGTCCCCCAGAGGCAGTGACGACTGCCATGAAGACACTGCATGGACGGGAGGGACGATGGGTGACTGCCACCATACCGACAGAGGCCCATAAAGGCAAGTATATATCTGTTAATATCAACTCTTTCAAACACTAACCTCTTCATTATCTATACTCTCAGCGCCCTGGACATCATCATCCTGGGGGCAGAAATGGATCGTGAAGTCCCCCAGAGGCAGTGACGACTTCCATGAAGACACTGCATGGACGGGAGGGACGATGGGCGACTGCCACCATACTGACTGAAGCCCATAAAGGCAAGTATATATGTATTAACATTAACTATTTCAAACACTAAACTCTTCATTATCTTTACTCTCAGGACCCTGGACATCATCATCCTGGGGGCAGAAATGGATCGTGAAGTCCCCCAGAGGCAGTGACGACTGCCATGAAGACACTGCATGGACGGGAGGGACGATGGGCGACTGCCACCATACTGACTGAAGCCCATAAAGGCAAGTATATATCTATTAACATTAACTATTTCAAACACTAAACTCTTCATTATTTTTACTCTCAGGACCCTGGACATCATCATCCTGGGAGCAGAAATGGATCGTGAAGTCCCCCAGAGGCACTGACGACTGCCATGAAGACACTGCATGGACGGGAGGGACGATGGGCGACTGCCACCATACCGACAGAGGCCCAAAAAGGCAAGTATATATCTGTTAGTATCAACTCTTTCAAACACTAAACTCTTCATTATCTTTACCCTCAGGATCCTGGACATCATCATGCTGGGGGAAGAAATGGATCGTGAAGTCCCCCAGAGGCAGTGACGACTGCCACGAAGACACTGCATGGACGGGAGGGACGATGGGCGACTGCCACCATACCGACAGAGGCCCATAAAGGCAAGTATATATGTATTAATACTAGCTTTTTCAAACACTAAACTCTTCATTATCTTTTCTCTCAGGACCCTGGACATCATCATCCTGGGGGAAGAAATGGATCGTGAAGTCCCCCAGAGGCAGTGACGACTGCCATGAAGACACTGCATGGACGGGAGGGACGATGGGCGACTGCCACCATACCGACTGAAGCCCATAAAGGCAAGTATATATGTATTAACATTAACTATTTCAAACACTAAACTCTTCATTATCTTTACTCTCAGGACCCTGGACATCATCATCCTGGGGGCAGAAATGGATCGTGAAGTCCCCCAGAGGCAGTGACGACTGCCATGAAGACACTGCATGGACGGGAGGGACGATGGGCGACTGCCACCATACTGACTGAAGCCCATAAAGGCAAGTATATATCTATTAACATTAACTATTTCAAACACTAAACTCTTCATTATTTTTACTCTCAGGACCCTGGACATCATCATCCTGGGAGCAGAAATGGATCGTGAAGTCCCCCAGAGGCACTGACGACTGCCATGAAGACACTGCATGGACGGGAGGGACGATGGGCGACTGCCACCATACCGACAGAGGCCCAAAAAGGCAAGTATATATCTGTTAGTATCAACTCTTTCAAACACTAAACTCTTCATTATCTTTACCCTCAGGATCCTGGACATCATCATGCTGGGGGAAGAAATGGATCGTGAAGTCCCCCAGAGGCAGTGACGACTGCCACGAAGACACTGCATGGACGGGAGGGACGATGGGCGACTGCCACCATACCGACAGAGGCCCATAAAGGCAAGTATATATGTATTAATACTAGCTTTTTCAAACACTAAACTCTTCATTATCTTTTCTCTCAGGACCCTGGACATCATCATCCTGGGGGAAGAAATGGATCGTGAAGTCCCCCAGAGGCAGTGACGACTGCCATGAAGACACTGCATGGACGGGAGGGACGATGGGCGACTGCCACCATACCGACTGAAGCCCATAAAGGCAAGTATATATGTATTAACATTAACTATTTCAAACACTAAACTCTTCATTATCTTTACTCTCAGGACCCTGGACATCATCATCCTGGGGGCAGAAATGGATCGTGAAGTCCCCCAGAGGCAGTGACGACTGCCATGAAGACACTGCATGGACGGGAGGGACGATGGGCGACTGCCACCATACTGACTGAAGCCCATAAAGGCAAGTATATATCTATTAACATTAACTATTTCAAACACTAAACTCTTCATTATTTTTACTCTCAGGACCCTGGACATCATCATCCTGGGAGCAGAAATGGATCGTGAAGTCCCCCAGAGGCAGTGACGACTGCCATGAAGACACTGCATGGACGGGAGGGACGATGGGCGACTGCAACCATACCGACAGAGGCCCAAAAAGGCAAGTATATATCTGTTAGTATCAACTCTTTCAAACACTAAACTCTTCATTATCTTTACCCTCAGGATCCTGGACATCATCATGCTGGGGGAAGAAATGGATCGTGAAGTCCCCCAGAGAAAGTGACGACTGCCACGAAGACACTGCATGGACGGGAGGGACGATGGGCGACTGCCACCATACCGACAGAGGCCCATAAAGGCAAGTATATATGTATTAATACTAGCTTTTTCAAACACTAAACTCTTCAATATCTTTTCTCTCAGGACCCTGGACATCATCATCCTGGGGACAGAAATGGATCGTGAAGTCCCCCAGAGGCAGTGACGACTGCCATGAAGACACTGCATGGACGGGAGGGACGATGGGTGACTGCCACCACACCGACTGAATCCCATAAAGGCAAGTATATATGTATTAACATTAACTCTTTCAAACACTAACCTCTTCATTATCTATACTCTCAGCGCTCTGGACATCATCATCCTGGGGGCAGAAATGGATCGTGAAGTCCCCCAGAGGCAGTGACGACTGCCACGAAGACACTGCATGGACGGGAGGGACGATGGGCGACTGCCACCATACCGACAGAGGCCCAAAAAGGCAAGTATATATCTGTTAGTATCAACTCTTTCAAACACTAAACTCTTCATTACCTTTTCTCTCAGGACCCTGGACATCATCATCCTGGGGGCAGAAATGGATCGTGAAGTCCCCCAGAGGCAGTGACGACTGCCATGAAGACACTGCATGGACGGGAGGGACGATGGGTGACTGCCACCATACCAACAGAGGCCCATAAAGGCAAGTATATATCTGTTAATATCAACTCTTTCAAACACTAACCTCTTCATTATCTATACTCTCAGCGCCCTGGACATCATCATCCTGGGGGCAGAAATGGATCGTGAAGTCCCCCAGAGGCAGTGACGACTTCCATGAAGACACTGCATGGACGGGAGGGACGATGGGCGACTGCCACCATACTGACTGAAGCCCATAAAGGCAAGTATATATGTATTAACATTAACTATTTCAAACACTAAACTCTTCATTATCTTTACTCTCAGGACCCTGGACATCATCATCCTGGGGGCAGAAATGGATCGTGAAGTCCCCCAGAGGCAGTGACGACTGCCATGAAGACACTGCATGGACGGGAGGGACGATGGGCGACTGCCACCATACTGACTGAAGCCCATAAAGGCAAGTATATATCTATTAACATTAACTATTTCAAACACTAAACTCTTCATTATTTTTACTCTCAGGACCCTGGACATCATCATCCTGGGAGCAGAAATGGATCGTGAAGTCCCCCAGAGGCAGTGACGACTGCCATGAAGACACTGCATGGACGGGAGGGACGATGGGCGACTGCCACCATACCGACAGAGGCCCAAAAAGGCAAGTATATATCTGTTAGTATCAACTCTTTCAAACACTAAACTCTTCATTATCTTTACTCTCAGGATCCTGGACATCATCATGCTGGGGGAAGAAATGGATCGTGAAGTCCCCCAGAGGCAGTGACGACTGCCACGAAGACACTGCATGGACGGGAGGGACGATGGGCGACTGCCACCATACCGACAGAGGCCCATAAAGGCAAGTATATATGTATTAATACTAGCTTTTTCAAACACTAAACTCTTCATTATCTTTTCTCTCAGGACCCTGGACATCATCATCCTGGGGGAAGAAATGGATCGTGAAGTCCCCCAGAGGCAGTGACGACTGCCATGAAGACACTGCATGGACGGGAGGGACGATGGGCGACTGCCACCATACCGACTGAAGCCCATAAAGGCAAGTATATATGTATTAACATTAACTATTTCAAACACTAAACTCTTCATTATCTTTACTCTCAGGACCCTGGACATCATCATCCTGGGGGCAGAAATGGATCGTGAAGTCCCCCAGAGGCAGTGACGACTGCCATGAAGACACTGCATGGACGGGAGGGACGATGGGTGACTGCCACCATACCGACAGAGGCCCATAAAGGCAAGTATGTATCTGTTAATATCAACTCTTTCAAACACTAAACTCTTCATTATCTTTACTCTCAGGACCCTGGACATCATCATCCTGGGGGCAGAAATGGATCGTGAAGTCCCCCAGAGGCAGTGACGACTGCCATGAAGACACTGCATGGACGGGAGGGACGATGGGCGACTGCCACCATACCGACTGAATCCCATAAAGGCAAGTATATATGTATTAACATTAACTATTTCAAACACTAAACTCTTCATTATCTTTACTCTCAGCATTCTGGACATCATCATCCTGGGGGCAGAAATGGATCGTGAAGTCCCCCAGAGGCAGTGACGACTGCCATGAAGACACTGCATGGACGGGAGGGACGATGGGCGACTGCCACCATACCGACTGAATCCCATAAAGGCAAGTATATATGTATTAACATTAACTATTTCAAACACTAAACTCTTCATTATCTTTACTCTCAGCATTCTGGACATCATCATCCTGGGGGCAGAAATGGATCGTGAAGTCCCCCAGAGGCACTGACGACTGCCATGAAGACACTGCATGGACGGGAGGGCCGATGGGCGACTGCCACCATACCGACAGAGGCCCAAAAAGGCAAGTATATATCTGTTAGTATCAACTCTTTCAAACACTAAACTCTTCATTATCTTTTCTCTCAGGACCCTGGACATAATCATCCTGGGGGCAGAAATGGATCGTGAAGTCCCCCAGAGGCAGTGACGACTGCCATGAAGACACTGCATGGACGGGAGGGACGATGGGTGACTGCCACCATACCGACAGAGGCCCATAAAGGCAAGTATATATCTGTTAATATCAACTCTTTCAAACACTAACCTCTTCATTATCTATACTCTCAGCGCTCTGGACATCATCATCCTGGGGGCAGAAATGGATCGTGAAGTCCCCCAGAGGCAGTGACGACTTCCATGAAGACACTGCATGGACGGGAGGGACGATGGGCGACTGCCACCATACCGACTGAAGCCATAAAGGCAAGTATATATGTATTAACATTAACTATTTCAAACACTAAACTCTTCATTATCTTTACTCTCAGAACCCTGGACATCATCATCCTGGGGGCAGAAATGGATCGTGAAGTCCCCCAGAGGCAGTGACGACTGCCATGAAGACACTGCATGGACGGGAGGGACGATGGGTGACTGCCACCATACTGACTGAAGCCCATAAAGGCAAGTATATATCTATTAACATTAACTATTTCAAACACTAAACTCTTCATTATTTTTACTCTCAGAACCCTGGACATCATCATCCTCGGGGCAGAAATGGATCGTGAAGTCCCCCAGAGGCAGTGACGACTGCCATGAAGACACTGCATGGACGGGAGGGACGATGGGCGACTGCCACCATACCGACAGAGACCCAAAAAGGCAAGTATATATCTGTTAGTATCAACTCTTTCAAACACTAAACTCTTCATTATCTTTACTCTCAGGATCCTGGACATCATCATGCTGGGGGAAGAAATGGATCGTGAAGTCCCCCAGAGGCAGTGACGACTGCCACGAAGACACTGCATGGACGGGAGGGACGATGGGCGACTGCCACCATACCGACAGAGGCCCATAAAGGCAAGTATATATCTGTTAATATGAACTCTTTCAAACACTAACCCCTTCATTATCTATAATCTCAGCGCTCTGGACATCATCATCCTGGGGGCAGAAATGGATCGTGAAGTCCCCCAGAGGCAGTGACGACTGCCATGAAGACACTGCATGGACGGGAGGGACGATGGGCGACTGCCACCATACCGACTGAAGCCCATAAAGGCAAGTATATATCTGATAGTATCAACTCTTTCAAACACTAAACTCTTCATTACCTTTTCTCTCAGGACCCTGGGCATCATCATCCTGGGGGCAGAAATGGATCGTGAAGTCCCCCAGAGGCAGTGACGACTGCCATGAAGACACTGCATGGACGGGAGGGACGATGGGCGACTGCCACCATACTGACTGAAGCCCATAAAGGCAAGTATATATGTATTAACATTAACTATTTCAAACACTAAACTCTTCAT
Source organism: Haliotis asinina (assembly GCF_037392515.1). Classification (NCBI taxonomy): domain Eukaryota; kingdom Metazoa; phylum Mollusca; class Gastropoda; order Lepetellida; family Haliotidae; genus Haliotis; species Haliotis asinina. The sequence goes on from NW_027133942.1 coordinate 48,821, forward strand.
TATCTTTACTCTCAGGACCCTGGACATCATCATCCTGGGGGCAGAAATGGATCGTGAAGTCCCCCAGAGGCACTGACGACTGCCATGAAGACACTGCATGGACGGGAGGGGGGATGGGCGACTGCCACCATACTGACTGAAGCCCATAAAGGCAAGTATATATCTATTAACATTAACTATTTCAAACACTAAACTCTTCATTATCTTTACTCTCAGGACCCTGGACATCATCATCCTGGGGGCAGAAATGGATCGTGAAGTCCCCCAGAGGCAGTGACGACTGCCATGAAGACACTGCATGGACGGGAGGGACGATGGGTGACTGCCACCATACCGACAGAGGCCCATAAAGGCAAGTATATATCTGTTAATATCAACTCTTTCAAACACTAACCTCTTCATTATCTATACTCTCAGCGCCCTGGACATCATCATCCTGGGGGCAGAAATGGATCGTGAAGTCCCCCAGAGGCAGTGACGACTTCCATGAAGACACTGCATGGACGGGAGGGACGATGGGCGACTGCCACCATACCGACAGAGGCCCATAAAGGCAAGTATATATGTATTAACATTAACTATTTCAAACACTAAACTCTTCATTATCTTTACTCTCAGAACCCTGGACATCATCATCATTGGGGGCAGAAATGGATTGTGAAGTCCCCCAGAGGCAGTGACGACTGCCATGAAGACACTGCATGGACGGGAGGGACGATGGGCGACTGCCACCATACTGACTGAAGCCCATAAAGGCAAGTATATATCTATTAACATTAACTATTTCAAACACTAAACTCTTCATTATCTTTACTCTCAGGACCCTGGACATCATCATCCTGGGGGCAGAAATGGATCGTGAAGTCCCCCAGAGGCACTGACGACTGCCATGAAGACACTGCATGGACGGGAGGGACGATGGGCGACTGCCACCATACCGACAGAGGCCCAAAAAGGCAAGTATATATCTGTTAGTATCAACTCTTTCAAACACTAAACTCTTCATTATCTTTCCTCTCAGGATCCTGGACATCATCATGCTGGGGGAAGAAATGGATCGTGAAGTCCCCCAGAGGCAGTGACGACTGCCACGAAGACACTGCATGGACGGGAGGGACGATGGGCGACTGCCACCATACCGACAGAGGCCCATAAAGGCAAGTATATATCTGTTAATATCAACTCTTTCAAACACTAACCCCTTCATTATCTATACTCTCAGCGCTCTGGACATCATCATCCTGGGGGCAGAAATGGATCGTGAAGTCCCCCAGAGGCACTGACGACTGCCATGAAGACACTGCATGGACGGGAGGGACGATGGGCGACTGCCACCATACCGACTGAAGCCCATAAAGGCAAGTATTTATCTGTTAGTATCAACTCTTTCAAACACTAAACTCTTTATTACCTTTTCTCTCAGGACCCTGGGCATCATCATCCTGGGGGCAGAAATGGATCGTGAAGTCCCCCAGAGGCAGTGACGACTGCCATGAAGACACTGCATGGACGGGAGGGACGATGGGTGACTGCCACCATACCGACAGAGGCCCATAAAGGCAAGTATATATCTGTTAATATCAACTCTTTCAAATACTAACCTCTTCATTATCTATACTCTCAGCGCCCTGGACATCATCATCCTGGGGGCAGAAATGGATCGTGAAGTCCCCCAGAGGCAGTGACGACTTCCATGAAGACACTGCATGGACGGGAGGGACGATGGGCGACTGCCACCACACTGACTGAAGCCCATAAAGGCAAGTATATATGTATTAACATTAACTATTTCAAACACTAAACTCTTCATTATCTTTACTCTCAGGACCCTGGACATCATCATCCTGGGGGCAGAAATGGATCGTGAAGTCCCTCAGAGGCAGTGACGACTGCCATGAAGACACTGCATGGACGGGAGGGACGATGGGCGACTGCCACCATACTGACTGAAGCCCATAAAGGCAAGTATATATCTATTAACATTAACTATTTCAAACACTAAACTCTTCATTATTTTTACTCTCAGGACCCTGGACATCATCATCCTGGGGGCAGAAATGGATCGTGAAGTCCCACAGAGGCAGTGACGACTGCCATGAAGACACTGCATGGACAGGAGGGACGATGGGCGACTGCCACCATACCGACAGAGGCCCAAAAAGGCAAGTACATATCTGTTAGTATCAACTCTTTCAAACACTAAACTCTTCATTATCTTTACTCTCAGGATCCTGGACATCATCATCCTGGGGGAAGAAATGGATCGTGAAGTCCCCCAGAGGCAGTGACGACTGCCACGAAGACACTGCATGGACGGGAGGGACGATGGGCGACTGCCACCATACCGACAGAGGCCCATAAAGGCAAGTATATATCTGTTAATATCAACTCTTTCAAACACTAACCCCTTCATTATCTATAATCTCAGCGCTCTGGACATCATCATCCTGGGGGCAGAAATGGATCGTGAAGTCCCCCAGAGGCAGTGACGACTGCCATGAAGACACTGCATGGACGGGAGGGACGATGGGCGACTGCCACCATACCGACTGAAGCCCATAAAGGCAAGTATATATGTATTAATATTAGCTTTTTCAAACACTAAACTCTTCATTATCTTTTCTCTCAGGACCCTGGACATCATCATCCTGGGGGCAGAAATGGATCGTGAAGTCCCCCAGAGGCAGTGACGACTGCCATGAAGACACTGCATGGACGGGAGGGACGATGGGTGACTGCCACCATACCGACTGAATTCCATAAAGGCAAGTATATATGTATTAACATTAACTCTTTCAAACACTAACCTCTTCATTATCTATACTCTCAGCGCTCTGGACATCATCATCCTGTGGGCAGAAATGGATCGTGAAGTCCCCCAGAGGCAGTGATGGGCGATGGGCGACTGCCACCATACCGACAGAGGCCCATAAAGGCAAGTATATATCTGTTAATATCAACTCTTTCAAACACTAACCACTTCATTATCTATAATCTCAGCGCTCTGGACATCATCATCCTGGGGGCAGAAATGGATCGTGAAGTCCCCCAGAGGCAGTGACGACTGCCATGAAGACACTGCATGGACGGGAGCGACGATGGGCGACTGCCACCATACCGACTGAAGCCCATAAAGGCAAGTATATATCTGTTAGTATCAACTCTTTCAAACACTAAACTCTTTATTACCTTTTCTCTCAGGACCCTGGACATCATCATCCTGGGGGCAGAAATGGATCGTGAAGTCCCCCAGAGGCAGTGACGACTGCCATGAAGACACTGCATGGACGGGAGGGACGATGGGTGACTGCCACCATACCGACAGAGGCCCATAAAGGCAAGTATATATCTGTTAATATCAACTCTTTCAAACACTAACCTCTTCATTATTTATACTCTCAGCGCCCTGGACATCATCATCCTGGGGGCAGAAATGGATCGTGAAGTCCCCCAGAGGCAGTGACGACTTCCATGAAGACACTGCATGGACGGGAGGGACGATGGGCGACTGCCACCATACTGACTGAAGCCCATAAAGGCAAGTATATATGTATTAACATTAACTATTTCAAACACTAAACTCTTCATTATCTTTACTCTCAGGACCCTGGACATCATCATCCTGGGGGCAGAAATGGATCGTGAAGTCCCCCAGAGGCAGTGACGACTGCCATGAAGACACTGCATGGAGGGGAGGGACGATGGGCGACTGCCACCATACTGACTGAAGCCCATAAAGGCAAGTATATATCTATTAACATTAACTATTTCAAACACTAAACTCTTCATTATTTTTACTCTCAGGACCCTGGACATCATCATCCTGGGGGCAGAAATGGATCGTGAAGTCCCCCAGAGGCAGTGACGACTGCCATGAAGACACTGCATGGACGGGAAGGACGATGGGCGACTGCCACCATACTGACTGAAGCCCATAAAGGCAAGTATATATGTATTAACATTAACTATTTCAAACACTAAACTCTTCATTATCTTTACTCTCAGGACCCTGGACATCATCATCCTGGGGGCAGAAATGGATCGTGAAGTCCCCCAGAGGCAGTGACGACTGCCATGAAGACACTGCATGGAGGGGAGGGACGATGGGCGACTGCCACCATACTGACTGAAGCCCATAAAGGCAAGTATATATCTATTAACATTAACTATTTCAAACACTAAACTCTTCATTATTTTTACTCTCAGGACCATGGACATCATCATCCTGGGGGCAGAAATGGATCGTGAAGTCCCCCAGAGGCAGTGACGACTGCCATGAAGACACTGCATGGACGGGAGGGACGATGGGCGACTGCCACCATACCGACAGAGGCCCAAAAAGGCAAGTATATATCTGTTAGTATCAACTCTTTCAAACACTAAACTCTTCATTATCTTTACTCTCAGGATCCTGGACATCATCATGCTGGGGGAAGAAATGGATCGTGAAGTCCCCCAGAGGCAGTGACGACTGCCACGAAGACACTGCATGGACGGGAGGGACGATGGGCGACTGCCACCATACCGACAGAGGCCCATAGAGGCAAGTATATATCTGTTGATATCAACTCTTTCAAACACTAAACTCTTCATTATCTTTACTCTCAGAACCCTGGACATCATCATGCTGGGGGCAGAAATGGATCGTGAAGTCCCCCAGAGGCAGTGACGACTGCCATGAAGACACTGCATGGACGGGAGGGACGATGGGCGACTGCCACCATTCTGACTGAAGCCCATAAAGGCAAGTATACATCTATTAACATTAACTATTTCAAACACTAAACTCTTCATTATTTTTACTCTCAGAACCCTGGACATCATCATCCTACGGACAGAAATGGATCGTGAAGTCCCCCAGAGGCAGTGACGACTGCCACGAAGACACTGCATGGACGGGAGGGAGGATGGGCGACTGCCACCATACCGACAGAGGCCCATAAAGGCAAGTATATATCTGTTGATATCAACTCTTTCAAACACTAAACTCTTCATTATCTTTACTCTCAGAACCCTGGACATCATCATCCTGGGGGCACAAATGGATCGTGAAGTCCCCCAGAGGCAGTGACGACTGCCATGAAGACACTGCATGGACGGGAGGGACGATGGGCGACTGCCACCATACTGACTGAAGCCCATAAAGGCAAGTATACATCTATTAACATTAACTATTTCAAACACTAAACTCTTCATTATTTTTACTCTCAGGACCCTGGACATCATCATCCTGGGGGCAGAAATGGATCGTGAAGTCCCCCAGAGGCAGTGACGACTGCCATGAAGACACTGCATGGACGGGAGGGACGATGGGCGACTGCCACCATACCGACTGAATCCCATAAAGGCAAGTATATATGTATTAACATTAACTATTTCAAACACTAAACTCTTCATTATCTTTAATCTCAGCATTCTGGACATCATCATCCTGGGGGCAGAAATGGATCGTGAAGTCCCCCAGAGGCAGTGACGACTGCCACGAAGACACTGCATGGACGGGAGGGAGGATGGGCGACTGCCACCACACCAACAGAGGCCCATAAAGGCAAGTATATATCTGTTAATATCAACTCTTTCAAACACAAAACTCTTCATTAACTATACTCTCAGCGCTCTGGACATCATCATCCTGGGGGCAGAAATGGATCGTGAAGTCCCCCAGAGGCAGTGACGACTGCCATGAAGACACTGCATGGACGGGAGGGACGATGGGCGACTGCCACCATACCGACTGAAGCCCATAAAGGCAAGTATATATCTGTTAATATCAACTCTTTCAAACACTAAACTCTTCATTATCTTTACTCTCAGGATCCTGGACATCATCATGCTGGGGGCAGAAATGGATCGTGAAGTCCCCCAGAGGCAGTGACGACTGCCATGAAGACACTGCATGGACGGGAGGGACGATGGGCGACTGCCACCATACCGACTGAAGCCCATAAAGGCAAGTATATATCTGTTAGTATCAACTCTTTCAAACACTAAACTCTTCATTACCTTTTCTCTCAGGACCCTGGGCATCATCATCCTGGGGGCAGAAATGGATCGTGAAGTCCCCCAGAGGCAGTGACGACTGCCATGAAGACACTGCATGGACGGGAGGGACGATGGGCGACTGCCACCATACTGACTGAAGCCCATAAAGGCAAGTATATATGTATTAACATTAACTATTTCAAACACTAAACTCTTCATTATCTTTACTCTCAGGACCCTGGACATCATCATCCTGGGGGCAGAAATGGATCGTGAAGTCCCCCAGAGGCACTGACGACTGCCATGAAGACACTGCATGGACGGGAGGGAGGATGGGCGACTGCCACCATACTGACTGAAGCCCATAAAGGCAAGTATATATCTATTAACATTAACTATTTCAAACACTAAACTCTTCATTATCTTTACTCTCAGGACCCTGGACATCATCATCCTGGGGGCAGAAATGGATCGTGAAGTCCCCCAGAGGCACTGACGACTGCCATGAAGACACTGCATGGACGGGAGGGACGATGGGTGACTGCCACCATACCGACAGAGGCCCATAAAGGCAAGTATATATCTGTTAATATCAACTCTTTCAAACACTAACCTCTTCATTATCTATACTCTCAGCGCCCTGGACATCATCATCCTGGGGGCAGAAATGGATCGTGAAGTCCCCCAGAGGCAGTGACGACTTCCATGAAGACACTGCATGGACGGGAGGGACGATGGGCGACTGCCACCATACCGACAGAGGCCCATAAAGGCAAGTATATATGTATTAACATTAACTATTTCAAACACTAAACTCTTCATTATCTTTACTCTCAGAACCCTGGACATCATCATCCTGGGGGCAGAAATGGATTGTGAAGTCCCCCAGAGGCAGTGACGACTGCCATGAAGACACTGCATGGACGGGAGGGACGATGGGCGACTGCCACCATACTGACTGAAGCCCATAAAGGCAAGTATATATCTATTAACATTAACTATTTCAAACACTAAACTCTTCATTATCTTTACTCTCAGGACCCTGGACATCATCATCCTGGGGGCAGAAATGGATCGTGAAGTCCCCCAGAGGCACTGACGACTGCCATGAAGACACTGCATGGACGGGAGGGACGATGGGCGACTGCCACCATACCGACAGAGGCCCAAAAAGGCAAGTATATATCTGTTAGTATCAACTCTTTCAAACACTAAACTCTTCATTATCTTTCCTCTCAGGATCCTGGACATCATCATGCTGGGGGAAGAAATGGATCGTGAAGTCCCCCAGAGGCACTGACGACTGCCACGAAGACACTGCATGGACGGGAGGGACGATGGGCGACTGCCACCATACCGACAGAGGCCCATAAAGGCAAGTATATATCTGTTAATATCAACTCTTTCAAACACTAACCCCTTCATTATCTATACTCTCAGCGCTCTGGACATCATCATCCTGGGGGCAGAAATGGATCGTGAAGTCCCCCAGAGGCACTGACGACTGCCATGAAGACACTGCATGGACGGGAGGGACGATGGGCGACTGCCACCATACCGACTGAAGCCCATAAAGGCAAGTATATATCTGTTAGTATCAACTCTTTCAAACACTAAACTCTTTATTACCTTTTCTCTCAGGACCCTGGGCATCATCATCCTGGGGGCAGAAATGGATCGTGAAGTCCCCCAGAGGCAGTGACGACTGCCATGAAGACACTGCATGGACGGGAGGGACGATGGGTGACTGCCACCATACCGACAGAGGCCCATAAAGGCAAGTATATATCTGTTAATATCAACTCTTTCAAACACTAACCTCTTCATTATCTATACTCTCAGCGCCCTGGACATCATCATCCTGGGGGCAGAAATGGATCGTGAAGTCCCCCAGAGGCAGTGACGACTTCCATGAAGACACTGCATGGACGGGAGGGACGATGGGCGACTGCCACCACACTGACTGAAGCCCATAAAGGCAAGTATATATGTATTAACATTAACTATTTCAAACACTAAACTCTTCATTATCTTTACTCTCAGGACCCTGGACATCATCATCCTGGGGGCAGAAATGGATCGTGAAGTCCCCCAGAGGCAGTGACGACTGCCATGAAGACACTGCATGGACGGGAGGGACGATGGGCGACTGCCACCATACTGACTGAAGCCCATAAAGGCAAGTATATATCTATTAACATTAACTATTTCAAACACTAAACTCTTCATTATTTTTACTCTCAGGACCCTGGACATCATCATCCTGGGGGCAGAAATGGATCGTGAAGTCCCACAGAGGCAGTGACGACTGCCATGAAGACACTGCATGGACGGGAGGGACGATGGGCGACTGCCACCATACCGACAGAGGCCCAAAAAGGCAAGTACATATCTGTTAGTATCAACTCTTTCAAACACTAAACTCTTCATTATCTTTACTCTCAGGATCCTGGACATCATCATCCTGGGGGAAGAAATGGATCGTGAAGTCCCCCAGAGGCAGTGACGACTGCCACGAAGACACTGCATGGACGGGAGGGACGATGGGCGACTGCCACCATACCGACAGAGGCCCATAAAGGCAAGTATATATCTGTTAATATCAACTCTTTCAAACACTAACCCCTTCATTATCTATAATCTCAGCGCTCTGGACATCATCATCCTGGGGGCAGAAATGGATCGTGAAGTCCCCCAGAGGCAGTGACGACTGCCATGAAGACACTGCATGGACGGGAGGGACGATGGGCGACTGCCACCATACCGACTGAAGCCCATAAAGGCAAGTATATATGTATTAATATTAGCTTTTTCAAACACTAAACTCTTCATTATCTTTTCTCTCAGGACCCTGGACATCATCATCCTGGGGGCAGAAATGGATCGTGAAGTCCCCCAGAGGCAGTGACGACTGCCATGAAGACACTGCATGGACGGGAGGGACGATGGGTGACTGCCACCATACCGACTGAATCCCATAAAGGCAAGTATATATGTATTAACATTAACTCTTTCAAACACTAACCTCTTCATTATCTATACTCTCAGCGCTCTGGACATCATCATCCTGTGGGCAGAAATGGATCGTGAAGTCCCCCAGAGGCAGTGATGGGCGATGGGCGACTGCCACCATACCGACAGAGGCCCATAAAGGCAAGTATATATCTGTTAATATCAACTCTTTCAAACACTAACCACTTCATTATCTATAATCTCAGCGCTCTGGACATCATCATCCTGGGGGCAGAAATGGATCGTGAAGTCCCCCAGAGGCAGTGACGACTGCCATGAAGACACTGCATGGACGGGAGCGACGATGGGCGACTGCCACCATACCGACTGAAGCCCATAAAGGCAAGTATATATCTGTTAGTATCAACTCTTTCAAACACTAAACTCTTTATTACCTTTTCTCTCAGGACCCTGGACATCATCATCCTGGGGGCAGAAATGGATCGTGAAGTCCCCCAGAGGCAGTGACGACTGCCATGAAGACACTGCATGGACGGGAGGGACGATGGGTGACTGCCACCATACCGACAGAGGCCCATAAAGGCAAGTATATATCTGTTAATATCAACTCTTTCAAACACTAACCTCTTCATTATTTATACTCTCAGCGCCCTGGACATCATCATCCTGGGGGCAGAAATGGATCGTGAAGTCCCCCAGAGGCAGTGACGACTGCCATGAAGACACTGCATGGACGGGAGGGACGATGGGTGACTGCCACCATACCGACAGAGGCCCATAAAGGCAAGTATATATCTGTTAATATCAACTCTTTCAAACACTAACCTCTTCATTATCTATACTCTCAGCGCCCTGGACATCATCATCCTGGGGGCAGAAATGGATCGTGAAGTCCCCCAGAGGCAGTGACGACTTCCATGAAGACACTGCATGGACGGGAGGGACGATGGGCGACTGCCACCACACTGACTGAAGCCCATAAAGGCAAGTATATATGTATTAACATTAACTATTTCAAACACTAAACTCTTCATTATCTTTACTCTCAGGACC
>NW_027133943.1:0-57578 GCF_037392515.1 Haliotis asinina
TGCCACCATACCGACTGAAGCCCATAAAGGCAAGTATATATGTATTAACATTAACTATTTCAAACACTAAACTCTTCATTATCTTTACTCTCAGGACCCTGGACATCATCATCCTGGGGGCAGAAATGGATCGTGAAGTCCCCCAGAGGCAGTGACGACTGCCATGAAGACACTGCATGGACGGGAGGGACGATGGGCGACTGCCACCATACCGACTGAAGCCCATAAAGGCAAGTATATATGTATTAACATTAACTATTTCAAACACTAAACTCTTCATTATCTTTACTCTCAGGACCCTGGACATCATCATCCTGGGGGCAGAAATGGATCGTGAAGTCCCCCAGAGGCAGTGACGACTGCCATGAAGACACTGCATGGACGGGAGGGACGATGGGCGACTGCCACCATACCGACTGAAGCCCATAAAGGCAAGTATATATGTATTAACATTAACTATTTCAAACACTAAACTCTTCATTATCTTTACTCTCAGGACCCTGGACATCATCATCCTGGGGGCAGAAATGGATCGTGAAGTCCCCCAGAGGCAGTGACGACTGCCATGAAGACACTGCATGGACGGGAGGGACGATGGGCGACTGCCACCATACCGACTGAAGCCCATAAAGGCAAGTATATATCTATTAACATTAACTATTTCAAACACTAAACTCTTCATTATCTTTACTCTCAGGACCCTGGACATCATCATTCTGGAGGCAGAAATGGATCGTGAAGTCCCCCACAGGCACTGACGACTGCCATGAAGACACTGCATGGACGAGAGGGACGATTTGCGACTGCCACCATACCGACTGAAGCCCATAAAGGCAAGTATATATGTATTAACATTAACTATTTCAAACACTACACTCTTCATTATCTTTACTCTCAGGACCCTGGACATCATCATCCTGGGGGCAGAAATGGATCGTGAAGTCCCCCAGAGGCACTGACGACTGCCATGAAGACACTGCATGGACGGGAGGGACGATGGGCGACTGCCACCATACCGACTGAAGCCCATAAAGGCAAGTATATATGTATTAACATTAACTATTTCAAACACTAAACTCTTCATTATCTTTACTCTCAGGACCCTGGACATCATCATTCTGGGGGCAGAAATGGATCGTGAAGTCCCCCAGAGGCAGTGACGACTGCCATGAAGACACTGCATGGACGGGAGGGACGATGGGCGACTGCCACCATACCGACTGAAGCCCATAAAGGCAAGTATATATGTATTAACATTAACTATTTCAAACACTAAACTCTTCATTATCTTTACTCTCAGGACCCTGGACATCATCATCCTGGGGGCAGAAATGGATCGTGAAGTCCCCCAGAGGCAGTGACGACTGCCATGAAGACACTGCATGGACGGGAGGGACGATGGGCGACTGCCACCATACCGACTGAAGCCCATAAAGGCAAGTATATATGTATTAACATTAACTATTTCAAACACTAAACTCTTCATTATCTTTACTCTCAGGACCCTGGACATCATCATTCTGGAGGCAGAAATGGATCGTGAAGTCCCCCACAGGCACTGACGACTGCCATGAAGACACTGCATGGACGAGAGGGACGATTTGCGACTGCCACCATACCGACTGAAGCCCATAAAGGCAAGTATATATGTATTAACATTAACTATTTCAAACACTACACTCTTCATTATCTTTACTCTCAGGACCCTGGACATCATCATCCTGGGGGCAGAAATGGATCGTGAAGTCCCCCAGAGGCAGTGACGACTGCCATGAAGACACTGCATGGACGGGAGGGACGATGGGCGACTGCCACCATACCGACTGAAGCCCATAAAGGCAAGTATATATGTATTAACATTAACTATTTCAAACACTAAACTCTTCATTATCTTTACTCTCAGGACCCTGGACATCATCATTCTGGGGGCAGAAATGGATCGTGAAGTCCCCCAGAGGCAGTGACGACTGCCATGAAGACACTGCATGGACGGGAGGGACGATGGGCGACTGCCACCATACCGACTGAAGCCCATAAAGGCAAGTATATATGTATTAACATTAACTATTTCAAACACTAAACTCTTCATTATCTTTACTCTCAGGACCCTGGACATCATCATCCTGGGGGCAGAAATGGATCGTGAAGTCCCCCAGAGGCAGTGACGACTGCCATGAAGACACTGCATGGACGGGAGGGACGATGGGCGACTGCCACCATACCGACTGAAGCCCATAAAGGCAAGTATATATGTATTAACATTAACTATTTCAAACACTAAACTCTTCATTATCTTTACTCTCAGGACCCTGGACATCATCATTCTGGGGGCAGAAATGGATCGTGAAGTCCCCCAGAGGCAGTGACGACTGCCATGAAGACACTGCATGGACGAGAGGGACGATGGGCGACTGCCACCATACCGACTGAAGCCCATAAAGGCAAGTATATATGTATTAACATTAACTATTTCAAACACTAAACTCTTCATTATCTTTACTCTCAGGACCCTGGACATCATCATCCTGGGGGCAGAAATGGATCGTGAAGTCCCCCAGAGGCAGTGACGACTGCCATGAAGACACTGCATGGACGGGAGGGACGATGGGCGACTGCCACCATACCGACTGAAGCCCATAAAGGCAAGTATATATGTATTAACATTAACTATTTCAAACACTAAACTCTTCATTATCTTTACTCTCAGGACCCTGGACATCATCATCCTGGGGGCAGAAATGGATCGTGAAGTCCCCCAGAGGCAGTGACGACTGCCATGAAGACACTGCATGGACGGGAGGGACGATGGGCGACTGCCACCATACCGACTGAAGCCCATAAAGGCAAGTATATATGTATTAACATTAACTATTTCAAACACTAAACTCTTCATTATCTTTACTCTCAGGACCCTGGACATCATCATTCTGGGGGCAGAAATGGATCGTGAAGTCCCCCAGAGGCAGTGACGACTGCCATGAAGACACTGCATGGACGGGAGGGACGATGGGCGACTGCCACCATACCGACTGAAGCCCATAAAGGCAAGTATATATGTATTAACATTAACTATTTCAAACACTAAACTCTTCATTATCTTTACTCTCAGGACCCTGGACATCATCATCCTGGGGGCAGAAATGGATCGTGAAGTCCCCCAGAGGCAGTGACGACTGCCATGAAGACACTGCATGGACGGGAGGGACGATGGGCGACTGCCACCATACCGACTGAAGCCCATAAAGGCAAGTATATATGTATTAACATTAACTATTTCAAACACTAAACTCTTCATTATCTTTACTCTCAGGACCCTGGACATCATCATCCTGGGGGCAGAAATGGATCGTGAAGTCCCCCAGAGGCAGTGACGACTGCCATGAAGACACTGCATGGACGGGAGGGACGATGGGCGACTGCCACCATACCGACTGAAGCCCATAAAGGCAAGTATATATGTATTAACATTAACTATTTCAAACACTAAACTCTTCATTATCTTTACTCTCAGGACCCTGGACATCATCATTCTGGGGGCAGAAATGGATCGTGAAGTCCCCCAGAGGCAGTGACGACTGCCATGAAGACACTGCATGGACGAGAGGGACGATGGGCGACTGCCACCATACCGACTGAAGCCCATAAAGGCAAGTATATATGTATTAACATTAACTATTTCAAACACTAAACTCTTCATTATCTTTACTCTCAGGACCCTGGACATCATCATCCTGGGGGCAGAAATGGATCGTGAAGTCCCCCAGAGGCAGTGACGACTGCCATGAAGACACTGCATGGACGGGAGGGACGATGGGCGACTGCCACCATACCGACTGAAGCCCATAAAGGCAAGTATATATGTATTAACATTAACTATTTCAAACACTAAACTCTTCATTATCTTTACTCTCAGGACCCTGGACATCATCATCCTGGGGGCAGAAATGGATCGTGAAGTCCCCCAGAGGCAGTGACGACTGCCATGAAGACACTGCATGGACGGGAGGGACGATGGGCGACTGCCACCATACCGACTGAAGCCCATAAAGGCAAGTATATATGTATTAACATTAACTATTTCAAACACTAAACTCTTCATTATCTTTACTCTCAGGACCCTGGACATCATCATTCTGGGGGCAGAAATGGATCGTGAAGTCCCCCAGAGGCAGTGACGACTGCCATGAAGACACTGCATGGACGGGAGGGACGATGGGCGACTGCCACCATACCGACTGAAGCCCATAAAGGCAAGTATATATGTATTAACATTAACTATTTCAAACACTAAACTCTTCATTATCTTTACTCTCAGGACCCTGGACATCATCATCCTGGGGGCAGAAATGGATCGTGAAGTCCCCCAGAGGCAGTGACGACTGCCATGAAGACACTGCATGGACGGGAGGGACGATGGGCGACTGCCACCATACCGACTGAAGCCCATAAAGGCAAGTATATATCTATTAACATTAACTATTTCAAACACTAAACTCTTCATTATCTTTACTCTCAGGACCCTGGACATCATCATTCTGGAGGCAGAAATGGATCGTGAAGTCCCCCACAGGCACTGACGACTGCCATGAAGACACTGCATGGACGAGAGGGACGATTTGCGACTGCCACCATACCGACTGAAGCCCATAAAGGCAAGTATATATGTATTAACATTAACTATTTCAAACACTACACTCTTCATTATCTTTACTCTCAGGACCCTGGACATCATCATCCTGGGGGCAGAAATGGATCGTGAAGTCCCCCAGAGGCACTGACGACTGCCATGAAGACACTGCATGGACGGGAGGGACGATGGGCGACTGCCACCATACCGACTGAAGCCCATAAAGGCAAGTATATATGTATTAACATTAACTATTTCAAACACTAAACTCTTCATTATCTTTACTCTCAGGACCCTGGACATCATCATTCTGGGGGCAGAAATGGATCGTGAAGTCCCCCAGAGGCAGTGACGACTGCCATGAAGACACTGCATGGACGGGAGGGACGATGGGCGACTGCCACCATACCGACTGAAGCCCATAAAGGCAAGTATATATGTATTAACATTAACTATTTCAAACACTAAACTCTTCATTATCTTTACTCTCAGGACCCTGGACATCATCATCCTGGGGGCAGAAATGGATCGTGAAGTCCCCCAGAGGCAGTGACGACTGCCATGAAGACACTGCATGGACGGGAGGGACGATGGGCGACTGCCACCATACCGACTGAAGCCCATAAAGGCAAGTATATATGTATTAACATTAACTATTTCAAACACTAAACTCTTCATTATCTTTACTCTCAGGACCCTGGACATCATCATTCTGGGGGCAGAAATGGATCGTGAAGTCCCCCAGAGGCAGTGACGACTGCCATGAAGACACTGCATGGACGAGAGGGACGATGGGCGACTGCCACCATACCGACTGAAGCCCATAAAGGCAAGTATATATGTATTAACATTAACTATTTCAAACACTAAACTCTTCATTATCTTTACTCTCAGGACCCTGGACATCATCATCCTGGGGGCAGAAATGGATCGTGAAGTCCCCCAGAGGCAGTGACGACTGCCATGAAGACACTGCATGGACGGGAGGGACGATGGGCGACTGCCACCATACCGACTGAAGCCCATAAAGGCAAGTATATATGTATTAACATTAACTATTTCAAACACTAAACTCTTCATTATCTTTACTCTCAGGACCCTGGACATCATCATTCTGGGGGCAGAAATGGATCGTGAAGTCCCCCAGAGGCAGTGACGACTGCCATGAAGACACTGCATGGACGAGAGGGACGATGGGCGACTGCCACCATACCGACTGAAGCCCATAAAGGCAAGTATATATGTATTAACATTAACTATTTCAAACACTAAACTCTTCATTATCTTTACTCTCAGGACCCTGGACATCATCATCCTGGGGGCAGAAATGGATCGTGAAGTCCCCCAGAGGCAGTGACGACTGCCATGAAGACACTGCATGGACGGGAGGGACGATGGGCGACTGCCACCATACCGACTGAAGCCCATAAAGGCAAGTATATATGTATTAACATTAACTATTTCAAACACTAAACTCTTCATTATCTTTACTCTCAGGACCCTGGACATCATCATCCTGGGGGCAGAAATGGATCGTGAAGTCCCCCAGAGGCACTGACGACTGCCATGAAGACACTGCATGGACGGGAGGGACGATGGGCGACTGCCACCATACCGACTGAAGCCCATAAAGGCAAGTATATATGTATTAACATTAACTATTTCAAACACTAAACTCTTCATTATCTTTACTCTCAGGACCCTGGACATCATCATCCTGGGGGCAGAAATGGATCGTGAAGTCCCCCAGAGGCAGTGACGACTGCCATGAAGACACTGCATGGACGGGAGGGACGATGGGCGACTGCCACCATACCGACTGAAGCCCATAAAGGCAAGTATATATGTATTAACATTAACTATTTCAAACACTAAACTCTTCATTATCTTTACTCTCAGGACCCTGGACATCATCATTCTGGGGGCAGAAATGGATCGTGAAGTCCCCCAGAGGCAGTGACGACTGCCATGAAGACACTGCATGGACGGGAGGGACGATGGGCGACTGCCACCATACCGACTGAAGCCCATAAAGGCAAGTATATATCTATTAACATTAACTATTTCAAACACTAAACTCTTCATTATCTTTACTCTCAGGACCCTGGACATCATCATCCTGGGGGCAGAAATGGATCGTGAAGTCCCCCAGAGGCAGTGACGACTGCCATGAAGACACTGCATGGACGGGAGGGACGATGGGCGACTGCCACCATACCGACTGAAGCCCATAAAGGCAAGTATATATCTATTAACATTAACTATTTCAAACACTAAACTCTTCATTATCTTTACTCTCAGGACCCTGGACATCATCATCCTGGGGGCAGAAATGGATCGTGAAGTCCCCCAGAGGCAGTGACGACTGCCATGAAGACACTGCATGGACGGGAGGGACGATGGGCGACTGCCACCATACCGACTGAAGCCCATAAAGGCAAGTATATATGTATTAACATTAACTATTTCAAACACTAAACTCTTTATTATCTTTACTCTCAGGACCCTGGACATCATCATCCTGGGGGCAGAAATGGATCGTGAAGTCCCCCAGAGGCACTGACGACTGCCATGAAGACACTGCATGGACGGGAGGGGACGATGGGCGACTGCCACCATACCGACTGAAGCCCATAAAGGCAAGTATATATGTATTAACATTAACTATTTCAAACACTAAACTCTTCATTATCTTTACTCTCAGGACCCTGGACATCATCATCCTGGGGGCAGAAATGGATCGTGAAGTCCCCCAGAGGCACTGACGACTGCCATGAAGACACTGCATGGACGGGAGGGACGATGGGCGACTGCCACCATACCGACTGAAGCCCATAAAGGCAAGTATATATGTATTAACATTAACTATTTCAAACACTAAACTCTTCATTATCTTTACTCTCAGGACCCTGGACATCATCATCCTGGGGGCAGAAATGGATCGTGAAGTCCAGCAGAGGCAGTGACGACTGCCATGAAGACACTGCATGGACGGGAGGGACGATGGGCGACTGCCACCATACCGACTGAAGCCATAAAGGCAAGTATATATGTATTAACATTAACTATTTCAAACACTAAACTCTTCATTATCTTACTCTCAGGACCCTGGACATCATCATTCTGGGGGCAGAAATGGATCGTGAAGTCCCCCAGAGGCAGTGACGACTGCCATGAAGACACTGCATGGACGGGAGGGACGATGGGCGACTGCCACCATACCGACTGAAGCCCATAAAGGCAAGTATATATCTATTAACATTAACTATTTCAAACACTAAACTCTTCATTATCTTTACTCTCAGGACCCTGTACATCATCATCCTGGGGGCAGAAATGGATCGTGAAGTCCCCCAGAGGCAGTGACGACTGCCATGAAGACACTGCATGGACGGGAGGGACGATGGGCGACTGCCACCATACCGACTGAAGCCCATAAAGGCAAGTATATATCTATTAACATTAACTATTTCAAACACTAAACTCTTCATTATCTTTACTCTCAGGACCCTGGACATCATCATCCTGGGGGCAGAAATGGATCGTGAAGTCCCCCAGAGGCAGTGACGACTGCCATGAAGACACTGCATGGACGGGAGGGACGATGGGCGACTGCCACCATACCGACTGAAGCCCATAAAGGCAAGTATATATGTATTAACATTAACTATTTCAAACACTAAACTCTTCATTATCTTTACTCTCAGGACCCTGGACATCATCATTCTGGGGGCAGAAATGGATCGTGAAGTCCCCCAGAGGCAGTGACGACTGCCATGAAGACACTGCATGGACGGGAGGGACGATGGGCGACTGCCACCACACCGACTGAAGCCCATAAAGGCAAGTATATATCTATTAACATTAACTATTTCAAACACTAAACTCATCATTATCTTTACTCTCAGGACCCTGGACATCATCATCCTGGGGGCAGAAATGGATCGTGAAGTCCCCCAGAGGCACTGACGACTGCCATGAAGACACTGCATGGACGGGAGGGACGATGGGCGACTGCCACCATACCGACTGAAGCCATAAAGGCAAGTATATATCTATTAACATTAACTATTTCAAACACTAAACTCTTCATTATCTTTACTCTCAGGACCCTGGACATCATCATCCTGGGGGCAGAAATGGATCGTGAAGTCCCCCAGAGGCAGTGACGACTGCCATGAAGACACTGCATGGACGGGAGGGACGATGGGCGACTGCCACCATACCGACTGAAGCCCATAAAGGCAAGTATATATGTATTAACATTAACTATTTCAAACACTAAACTCTTCATTATCTTTACTCTCAGGACCCTGGACATCATCATCCTGGGGGCAGAAATGGATCGTGAAGTCCCCCAGAGGCAGTGACGACTGCCATGAAGACACTGCATGGACGGGAGGGACGATGGGCGACTGCCACCATACCGACTGAAGCCCATAAAGGCAAGTATATATGTATTAACATTAACTATTTCAAACACTAAACTCTTCATTATCTTTACTCTCAGGACCCTGGACATCATCATCCTGGGGGCAGAAATGGATCGTGAAGTCCCCAGAGGCACTGACGACTGCCATGAAGACACTGCATGGACGGGAGGGACGATGGGCGACTGCCACCATACCGACTGAAGCCCATAAAGGCAAGTATATATGTATTAACATTAACTATTTCAAACACTAAACTCTTCATTATCTTTACTCTCAGGACCCTGGACATCATCATCCTGGGGGCAGAAATGGATCGTGAAGTCCAGCAGAGGCAGTGACGACTGCCATGAAGACACTGCATGGACGGGAGGGACGATGGGCGACTGCCACCATACCGACTGAAGCCCATAAAGGCAAGTATATATGTATTAACATTAACTATTTCAAACACTAAACTCTTCATTATCTTTACTCTCAGAACCCTGGACATCATCATTCTGGGGGCAGAAATGGATCGTGAAGTCCCCCAGAGGCAGTGACGACTGCCATGAAGACACTGCATGGACGGGAGGGACGATGGGCGACTGCCACCATACCGACTGAAGCCCATAAAGGCAAGTATATATCTATTAACATTAACTATTTCAAACACTAAACTCTTCATTATCTTTACTCTCAGGACCCTGTACATCATCATCCTGGGGGCAGAAATGGATCGTGAAGTCCCCCAGAGGCAGTGACGACTGCCATGAAGACACTGCATGGACGGGAGGGACGATGGGCGACTGCCACCATACCGACTGAAGCCCATAAAGGCAAGTATATATCTATTAACATTAACTATTTCAAACACTAAACTCTTCATTATCTTTACTCTCAGGACCCTGGACATCATCATCCTGGGGGCAGAAATGGATCGTGAAGTCCCTCAGAGGCAGTGACGACTGCCATGAAGACACTGCATGGACGGGAGGGACGATGGGCGACTGCCACCATACCGACTGAAGCCCATAAAGGCAAGTATATATGTATTAACATTAACTATTTCAAACACTAAACTCTTCATTATCTTTACTCTCAGGACCCTGGACATCATCATCCTGGGGGCAGAAATGGATCGTGAAGTCCCCCAGAGGCAGTGACGACTGCCATGAAGACACTGCATGGACGGGAGGGACGATGGGCGACTGCCACCATACCGACTGAAGCCCATAAAGGCAAGTATATATGTATTAACATTAACTATTTCAAACACTAAACTCTTCATTATCTTTACTCTCAGGACCCTGGACATCATCATTCTGGGGGTAGAAATGGATCGTGAAGTCCCCCAGAGGCAGTGACGACTGCCATGAAGACACTGCATGGACGAGAGGGACGATGGGCGACTGCCACCATACCGACTGAAGCCCATAAAGGCAAGTATATATCTATTAACATTAACTATTTCAAACACTAAACTCTTCATTATCTTTACTCTCAGGACCCTGGACATCATCATCCTGGGGGCAGAAATGGATCGTGAAGTCCCCCAGAGGCAGTGACGACTGCCATGAAGACACTGCATGGACGGGAGGGACGATGGGCGACTGCCACCATACCGACTGAAGCCCATAAAGGCAAGTATATATGTATTAACATTAACTATTTCAAACACTAAACTCTTCATTTTCTTTACTCTCAGGACCCTGGACATCATCATTCTGGGGGCAGAAATGGATCGTGAAGTCCCCCAGAGGCAGTGACGACTGCCATGAAGACACTGCATGGACGAGAGGGACGATGGGCGACTGCCACCATACCGACTGAAGCCCATAAAGGCAAGTATATATGTATTAACATTAACTATTTCAAACACTAAACTCTTCATTATCTTTACTCTCAGGACCCTGGACATCATCATCCTGGGGGCAGAAATGGATCGTGAAGTCCCCCAGAGGCAGTGACGACTGCCATGAAGACACTGCATGGACGGGAGGGACGATGGGCGACTGCCACCATACCGACTGAAGCCCATAAAGGCAAGTATATATGTATTAACATTAACTATTTCAAACACTAAACTCTTCATTATCTTTACTCTCAGGACCCTGGACATCATCATCCTGGGGGCAGAAATGGATCGTGAAGTCCCCAGAGGCACTGACGACTGCCATGAAGACACTGCATGGACGGGAGGGACGATGGGCGACTGCCACCATACCGACTGAAGCCCATAAAGGCAAGTATATATGTATTAACATTAACTATTTCAAACACTAAACTCTTCATTATCTTTACTCTCAGGACCCTGGACATCATCATCCTGGGGCAGAAATGGATCGTGAAGTCCCCCAGAGGCAGTGACGACTGCCATGAAGACACTGCATGGACGGGAGGGACGATGGGCGACTGCCACCATACCGACTGAAGCCCATAAAGGCAAGTATATATGTATTAACATTAACTATTTCAAACACTAAACTCTTCATTATCTTTACTCTCAGGACCCTGGACATCATCATTCTGGGGGCAGAAATGGATCGTGAAGTCCCCCAGAGGCAGTGACGACTGCCATGAAGACACTGCATGGACGGGAGGGACGATGGGCGACTGCCACCATACCGACTGAAGCCCATAAAGGCAAGTATATATGTATTAACATTAACTATTTCAAACACTAAACTCTTCATTATCTTTACTCTCAGGACCCTGGACATCATCATCCTGGGGGCAGAAATGGATCGTGAAGTCCCCCAGAGGCAGTGACGACTGCCATGAAGACACTGCATGGACGGGAGGGACGATGGGCGACTGCCACCATACCGACTGAAGCCCATAAAGGCAAGTATATATCTATTAACATTAACTATTTCAAACACTAAACTCTTCATTATCTTTACTCTCAGGACCCTGGACATCATCATCCTGGGGGCAGAAATGGATCGTGAAGTCCCCCAGAGGCAGTGACGACTGCCATGAAGACACTGCATGGACGGGAGGGACGATGGGCGACTGCCACCATACCGACTGAAGCCCATAAAGGCAAGTATATATGTATTAACATTAACTATTTCAAACACTAAACTCTTCATTATCTTTACTCTCAGGACCCTGGACATCATCATCCTGGGGGCAGAAATGGATCGTGAAGTCCCCCAGAGGCACTGACGACTGCCATGAAGACACTGCATGGACGGGAGGGACGATGGGCGACTGCCACCATACCGACTGAAGCCCATAAAGGCAAGTATATATGTATTAACATTAACTATTTCAAACACTAAACTCTTCATTATCTTTACTCTCAGGACCCTGGACATCATCATCCTGGGGGCAGAAATGGATCGTGAAGTCCCCCAGAGGCAGTGACGACTGCCATGAAGACACTGCATGGACGGGAGGGACGATGGGCGACTGCCACCATACCGACTGAAGCCCATAAATGCAAGTATATATGTATTAACATTAACTATTTCAAACACTAAACTCTTCATTATCTTTACTCTCAGGACCCTGGACATCATCATCCTGGGGGCAGAAATGGATCGTGAAGTCCCCCAGAGGCAGTGTCTTCATGGCATGTCGTCACTGCCTCTGGGGGACTTCACGATCCATTTCTGCCCCCAGGATGATGATGTCCAGGGTCCTGAGAGTAAAGATAATGAAGAGTTTAGTGTTTGAAATAGTTAATGTTAATACATATATACTTGCATTTATGGGCTTCAGTCGGTATGGTGGCAGTCGCCCATCGTCCCTCCCGTCCATGCAGTGTCTTCATGGCAGTCGTCACTGCCTCTGGGGGACTTCACGATCCATTTCTGCCCCCAGGATGATGATGTCCAGGGTCCTGAGAGTAAAGATAATGAAGAGTTTAGTGTTTGAAATAGTTAATGTTAATACATATATACTTGCCTTTATGGGCTTCAGTCGGTATGGTGGCAGTCGCCCATCGTCCCTCCCGTCCATGCAGTGTCTTCATGGCAGTCGTCAGTGCCTCTGGGGGACTTCACGATCCATTTCTGCCCCCAGGATGATGATGTCCAGGGTCCTGAGAGTAAAGATAATGAAGAGTTTAGTGTTTGAAATAGTTAATGTTAATACATATATACTTGCCTTTATGGGCTTCAGTCGGTATGGTGGCAGTCGCCCATCGTCCCTCCCGTCCATGCAGTGTCTTCATGGCAGTCGTCACTGCCTCTGGGGGACTTCACGATCCATTTCTGCCCCCAGGATGATGATGTCCAGGGTCCTGAGAGTAAAGATAATGAAGAGTTTAGTGTTTGAAATAGTTAATGTTAATAGATATATACTTGCCTTTATGGGCTTCAGTCGGTATGGTGGCAGTCGCCCATCGTCCCTCCCGTCCATGCAGTGTCTTCATGGCAGTCGTCACTGCCTCTGGGGGACTTCACGATCCATTTCTGCCCCCAGGATGATGATGTCCAGGGTCCTGAGAGTAAAGATAATGAAGAGTTTAGTGTTTGAAATAGTTAATGTTAATACATATATACTTGCCTTTATGGGCTTCAGTCGGTATGGTGGCAGTCGCCCATCGTCCCTCCCGTCCATGCAGTGTCTTCATGGCAGTCGTCACTGCCTCTGGGGGACTTCACGATCCATTTCTGCCCCCAGAATGATGATGTCCAGGGTCCTGAGAGTAAAGATAATGAAGAGTTTAGTGTTTGAAATAGTTAATGTTAATACATATATACTTGCCTTTATGGGCTTCAGTCGGTATGGTGGCAGTCGCCCATCGTCCCTCCCGTCCATGCAGTGTCTTCATGGCAGTCGTCACTGCCTCTGGGGGACTTCACGATCCATTTCTGCCCCCAGGATGATGATGTCCAGGGTCCTGAGAGTAAAGATAATGAAGAGTTTAGTGTTTGAAATAGTTAATGTTAATACATATATACTTGCCTTTATGGGCTTCAGTCGGTATGGTGGCAGTCGCCCATCGTCCCTCCCGTCCATGCAGTGTCTTCATGGCAGTCGTCAGTGCCTCTGGGGGACTTCACGATCCATTTCTGCCCCCAGGATGATGATGTCCAGGGTCCTGAGAGTAAAGATAATGAAGAGTTTAGTGTTTGAAATAGTTAATGTTAATACATATATACTTGCCTTTATGGGCTTCAGTCGGTATGGTGGCAGTCGCCCATCGTCCCTCCCGTCCATGCAGTGTCTTCATGGCAGTCGTCACTGCCTCTGGGGGACTTCACGATCCATTTCTGCCCCCAGGATGATGATGTCCAGGGTCCTGAGAGTAAAGATAATGAAGAGTTTAGTGTTTGAAATAGTTAATGTTAATACATATATACTTGCCTTTATGGGCTTCAGTCGGTATGGTGGCAGTCGCCCATCGTCCCTCTCGTCCATGCAGTGTCTTCATGGCAGTCGTCACTGCCTCTGGGGGACTTCACGATCCATTTCTGCCCCCAGAATGATGATGTCCAGGGTCCTGAGAGTAAAGAAAATGAAGAGTTTAGTGTTTGAAATAGTTAATGTTAATACATATATACTTGCCTTTATGGGCTTCAGTCGGTATGGTGGCAGTCGCCCATCGTCCCTCCGTCCATGCAGTGTCTTCATGGCAGTCGTCACTGCCTCTGGGGGACTTCACGATCCATTTCTGCCCCCAGGATGATGATGTCCAGGGTCCTGAGAGTAAAGATAATGAAGAGTTTAGTGTTTGAAATAGTTAATGTTAATAGATATATACTTGCCTTTATGGGCTTCAGTCGGTATGGTGGCAGTCGCCCATCGTCCCTCTCGTCCATGCAGTGTCTTCATGGCAGTCGTCACTGCCTCTGGGGGACTTCACGATCCATTTCTACCCCCAGAATGATGATGTCCAGGGTCCTGAGAGTAAAGATAATGAAGAGTTTAGTGTTTGAAATAGTTAATGTTAATACATATATACTTGCCTTTATGGGCTTCAGTCGGTATGGTGGCAGTCGCCCATCGTCCCTCCCGTCCATGCAGTGTCTTCATGGCAGTCGTCACTGCCTCTGGGGGACTTCACGATCCATTTCTGCCCCCAGGATGATGATGTCCAGGGTCCTGAGAGTAAAGATAATGAAGAGTTTAGTGTTTGAAATAGTTAATGTTAATACATATATACTTGCCTTTATGGGCTTCAGTCGGTATGGTGGCAGTCGCCCATCGTCCCTCCCGTCCATGCAGTGTCTTCATGGCAGTCGTCACTGCCTCTGAGGGACTTCACGATCCATTTCTGCCCCCAGGATGATGATGTCCAGGGTCCTGAGAGTAAAGATAATGAAGAGTTTAGTGTTTGAAATAGTTAATGTTAATAGATATATACTTGCCTTTATGGGCTTCAGTCGGTATGGTGGCAGTCGCCCATCGTCCCTCCCGTCCATGCAGTGTCTTCATGGCAGTCGTCACTGCCTCTGGGGGACTTCACGATCCATTTCTGCCCCCAGGATGATGATGTACAGGGTCCTGAGAGTAAAGATAATGAAGAGTTTAGTGTTTGAAATAGTTAATGTTAATAGATATATACTTGCCTTTATGGGCTTCAGTCGGTATGGTGGCAGTCGCCCATCGTCCCTCCCGTCCATGCAGTGTCTTCATGGCAGTCGTCACTGCCTCTGGGGGACTTCACGATCCATTTCTGCCCCCAGAATGATGATGTCCAGGGTTCTGAGAGTAAAGATAATGAAGAGTTTAGTGTTTGAAATAGTTAATGTTAATACATATATACTTGCCTTTATGGGCTTCAGTCGGTATGGTGGCAGTCGCCCATCGTCCCTCCCGTCCATGCAGTGTCTTCATGCAGTCGTCACTGCCTCTGCTGGACTTCACGATCCATTTCTGCCCCCAGGATGATGATGTCCAGGGTCCTGAGAGTAAAGATAATGAAGAGTTTAGTGTTTGAAATAGTTAATGTTAATACATATATACTTGCCTTTATGGGCTTCAGTCGGTATGGTGGCAGTCGCCCATCGTCCCTCCCGTCCATGCAGTGTCTTCATGGCAGTCGTCAGTGCCTCTGGGGGACTTCACGATCCATTTCTGCCCCCAGGATGATGATGTCCAGGGTCCTGAGAGTAAAGATAATGAAGAGTTTAGTGTTTGAAATAGTTAATGTTAATACATATATACTTGCCTTTATGGGCTTCAGTCGGTATGGTGGCAGTCGCCCATCGTCCCTCCCGTCCATGCAGTGTCTTCATGGCAGTCGTCACTGCCTCTGGGGGACTTCACGATCCATTTCTGCCCCCAGGATGATGATGTCCAGGGTCCTGAGAGTAAAGATAATGAAGAGTTTAGTGTTTGAAATAGTTAATGTTAATACATATATACTTGCCTTTATGGGCTTCAGTCGGTATGGTGGCAGTCGCCCATCGTCCCTCCCGTCCATGCAGTGTCTTCATGGCAGTCGTCACTGCCTCTGGGGGACTTCACGATCCATTTCTGCCCCCAGGATGATGATGTCCAGGGTCCTGAGAGTAAAGATAATGAAGAGTTTAGTGTTTGAAATAGTTAATGTTAATAGATATATACTTGCCTTTATGGGCTTCAGTCGGTATGGTGGCAGTCGCCCATCGTCCCTCCCGTCCATGCAGTGTCTTCATGGCAGTCGTCAGTGCCTCTGGGGGACTTCACGATCCATTTCTGCCCCCAGGATGATGATGTCCAGGGTCCTGAGAGTAAAGATAATGATGAGTTTAGTGTTTGAAATAGTTAATGTTAATAGATATATACTTGCCTTTATGGGCTTCAGTCGGTGTGGTGGCAGTCGCCCATCGTCCCCTCCCGTCCATGCAGTGTCTTCATGGCAGTCGTCACTGCCTCTGGGGGACTTCACGATCCATTTCTGCCCCCAGAATGATGATGTCCAGGGTCCTGAGAGTAAAGATAATGAAGAGTTTAGTGTTTGAAATAGTTAATGTTAATACATATATACTTGCCTTTATGGGCTTCAGTCGGTATGGTGGCAGTCGCCCATCGTCCCTCCCGTCCATGCAGTGTCTTCATGGCAGTCGTCACTGCCTCTGGGGGACTTCACGATCCATTTCTGCCCCAGGATGATGATGTCCAGGGTCCTGAGAGTAAAGATAATGAAGAGTTTAGTGTTTGAAATAGTTAATGTTAATAGATATATACTTGCCTTTATGGGCTTCAGTCGGTATGGTGGCAGTCGCCCATCGTCCCTCCCGTCCATGCAGTGTCTTCATGGCAGTCGTCACTGCCTCTGGGGGGACTTCACGATCCATTTCTGCCCCCAGGATGATGATGTACAGGGTCCTGAGAGTAAAGATAATGAAGAGTTTAGTGTTTGAAATAGTTAATGTTAATAGATATATACTTGCCTTTATGGGCTTCAGTCGGTATGGTGGCAGTCGCCCATCGTCCCTCCCGTCCATGCAGTGTCTTCATGGCAGTCGTCACTGCCTCTGGGGGACTTCACGATCCATTTCTGCCCCCAGAATGATGATGTCCAGGGTCCTGAGAGTAAAGATAATGAAGAGTTTAGTGTTTGAAATAGTTAATGTTAATACATATATACTTGCCTTTATGGGCTTCAGTCGGTATGGTGGCAGTCGCCCATCGTCCCTCCCGTCCATGCAGTGTCTTCATGGCAGTCGTCACTGCCTCTGCTGGACTTCACGATCCATTTCTGCCCCCAGGATGATGATGTCCAGGGTCCTGAGAGTAAAGATAATGAAGAGTTTAGTGTTTGAAATAGTTAATGTTAATACATATATACTTGCCTTTATGGGCTTCAGTCGGTATGGTGGCAGTCGCCCATCGTCCCTCCCGTCCATGCAGTGTCTTCATGGCAGTCGTCAGTGCCTCTGGGGGACTTCACGATCCATTTCTGCCCCCAGGATGATGATGTCCAGGGTCCTGAGAGTAAAGATAATGAAGAGTTTAGTGTTTGAAATAGTTAATGTTAATACATATATACTTGCCTTTATGGGCTTCAGTCGGTATGGTGGCAGTCGCCCATCGTCCCTCCCGTCCATGCAGTGTCTTCATGGCAGTCGTCAGTGCCTCTGGGGGACTTCACGATCCATTTCTGCCCCCAGGATGATGATGTCCAGGGTCCTGAGAGTAAAGATAATAAAGAGTTTAGTGTTTGAAATAGTTAATGTTAATACATATATACTTGCCTTTATGGGCTTCAGTCGGTATGGTGGCAGTCGCCCATCGTCCCTCCCGTCCATGCAGTGTCTTCATGGCAGTCGTCACTGCCTCTGGGGGACTTCACGATCCATTTCTGCCCCCAGGATGATGATGTCCAGGGTCCTGAGAGTAAAGATAATGAAGAGTTTAGTGTTTGAAATAGTTAATGTTAATAGATATATACTTGCCTTTATGGGCTTCAGTCGGTATGGTGGCAGTCGCCCATCGTCCCTCCCGTCCATGCAGTGTCTTCATGGCAGTCGTCACTGCCTCTGGGGGACTTCACGATCCATTTCTGCCCCCAGGATGATGATGTCCAGGGTCCTGAGAGTAAAGATAATGAAGAGTTTAGTGTTTGAAATAGTTAATGTTAATAGATATATACTTGCCTTTATGGGCTTCAGTCGGTATGGTGGCAGTCGCCCATCGTCCCTCCCGTCCATGCAGTGTCTTCATGGCAGTCGTCACTGCCTCTGGGGGACTTCACGATCCATTTCTGCCCCCAGAATGATGATGTCCAGGGTCCTGAGAGTAAAGATAATGAAGAGTTTAGTGTTTGAAATAGTTAATGTTAATACATATATACTTGCCTTTATGGGCTTCAGTCGGTATGGTGGCAGTCGCCCATCGTCCCTCCCGTCCATGCAGTGTCTTCATGGCAGTCGTCACTGCCTCTGGGGGACTTCACGATCCATTTCTGCCCCCAGGATGATGATGTCCAGGGTCCTGAGAGTAAAGATAATGAAGAGTTTAGTGTTTGAAATAGTTAATGTTAATACATATATACTTGCCTTTATGGGCTTCAGTCGGTATGGTGGCAGTCGCCCATCGTCCCTCCCGTCCATGCAGTGTCTTCATGGCAGTCGTCAGTGCCTCTGGGGGACTTCACGATCCATTTCTGCCCCCAGGATGATGATGTCCAGGGTCCTGAGAGTAAAGATAATGAAGAGTTTAGTGTTTGAAATAGTTAATGTTAATACATATATACTTGCCTTTATGGGCTTCAGTCGGTATGGTGGCAGTCGCCCATCGTCCCTCCCGTCCATGCAGTGTCTTCATGGCAGTCGTCACTGCCTCTGGGGGACTTCACGATCCATTTCTGCCCCCAGGATGATGATGTCCAGGGTCCTGAGAGTAAAGATAATGAAGAGTTTAGTGTTTGAAATAGTTAATGTTAATACATATATACTTGCCTTTATGGGCTTCAGTCGGTATGGTGGCAGTCGCCCATCGTCCCTCTCGTCCATGCAGTGTCTTCATGGCAGTCGTCACTGCCTCTGGGGACTTCACGATCCATTTCTGCCCCCAGAATGATGATGTCCAGGGTCCTGAGAGTAAAGATAATGAAGAGTTTAGTGTTTGAAATAGTTAATGTTAATACATATATACTTGCCTTTATGGGCTTCAGTCGGTATGGTGGCAGTCGCCCATCGTCCCTCCCGTCCATGCAGTGTCTTCATGGCAGTCGTCACTGCCTCTGGGGGACTTCACGATCCATTTCTGCCCCCAGGATGATGATGTCCAGGGTCCTGAGAGTAAAGATAATGAAGAGTTTAGTGTTTGAAATAGTTAATGTTAATACATATATACTTGCCTTTATGGGCTTCAGTCGGTATGGTGGCAGTCGCCCATCGTCCCTCTCGTCCATGCAGTGTCTTCATGGCAGTCGTCACTGCCTCTGGGGGACTTCACGATCCATTTCTGCCCCCAGAATGATGATGTCCCAGGGTCCTGAGAGTAAAGATAATGAAGAGTTTAGTGTTTGAAATAGTTAATGTTAATACATATATACTTGCCTTTATGGGCTTCAGTCGGTATGGTGGCAGTCGCCCATCGTCCCTCCCGTCCATGCAGTGTCTTCATGGCAGTCGTCACTGCCTCTGGGGGACTTCACGATCCATTTCTGCCCCCAGGATGATGATGTCCAGGGTCCTGAGAGTAAAGATAATGAAGAGTTTAGTGTTTGAAATAGTTAATGTTAATACATATATACTTGCCTTTATGGGCTTCAGTCGGTATGGTGGCAGTCGCCCATCGTCCCTCCCGTCCATGCAGTGTCTTCATGGCAGTCGTCACTGCCTCTGGGGGACTTCACGATCCATTTCTGCCCCCAGAATGATGATGTCCAGGG
Organism: Haliotis asinina; assembly: GCF_037392515.1. Classification (NCBI taxonomy): domain Eukaryota; kingdom Metazoa; phylum Mollusca; class Gastropoda; order Lepetellida; family Haliotidae; genus Haliotis; species Haliotis asinina. The sequence goes on from NW_027133943.1 coordinate 20,324, forward strand.
TCCTGAGAGTAAAGATAATGAAGAGTTTAGTGTTTGAAATAGTTAATGTTAATACATATATACTTGCCTTTATGGGCTTCAGTCGGTATGGTGGCAGTCGCCCATCGTCCCTCCCGTCCATGCAGTGTCTTCATGGCAGTCGTCAGTGCCTCTGGGGGACTTCACGATCCATTTCTGCCCCCAGGATGATGATGTCCAGGGTCCTGAGAGTAAAGATAATGAAGAGTGTAGTGTTTGAAATAGTTAATGTTAATACATATATACTTGCCTTTATGGGCTTCAGTCGGTATGGTGGCAGTCGCAAATCGTCCCTCTCGTCCATGCAGTGTCTTCATGGCAGTCGTCAGTGCCTGTGGGGGACTTCACGATCCATTTCTGCCTCCAGAATGATGATGTCCAGGGTCCTGAGAGTAAAGATAATGAAGAGTTTAGTGTTTGAAATAGTTAATGTTAATAGATATATACTTGCCTTTATGGGCTTCAGTCGGTATGGTGGCAGTCGCCCATCGTCCCTCCCGTCCATGCAGTGTCTTCATGGCAGTCGTCACTGCCTCTGGGGGACTTCACGATCCATTTCTGCCCCCAGGATGATGATGTCCAGGGTCCTGAGAGTAAAGATAATGAAGAGTTTAGTGTTTGAAATAGTTAATGTTAATACATATATACTTGCCTTTATGGGCTTCAGTCGGTATGGTGGCAGTCGCCCATCGTCCCTCCCGTCCATGCAGTGTCTTCATGGCAGTCGTCACTGCCTCTGGGGGACTTCACGATCCATTTCTGCCCCCAGAATGATGATGTCCAGGGTCCTGAGAGTAAAGATAATGAAGAGTTTAGTGTTTGAAATAGTTAATGTTAATACATATATACTTGCCTTTATGGGCTTCAGTCGGTATGGTGGCAGTCGCCCATCGTCCCTCCCGTCCATGCAGTGTCTTCATGGCAGTCGTCACTGCCTCTGGGGGACTTCACGATCCATTTCTGCCCCCAGGATGATGATGTCCAGGGTCCTGAGAGTAAAGATAATGAAGAGTTTAGTGTTTGAAATAGTTAATGTTAATACATATATACTTGCCTTTATGGGCTTCAGTCGGTATGGTGGCAGTCGCCCATCGTCCCTCCCGTCCATGCAGTGTCTTCATGGCAGTCGTCACTGCCTCTGGGGGACTTCACGATCCATTTCTGCCCCCAGGATGATGATGTCCAGGGTCCTGAGAGTAAAGATAATGAAGAGTTTAGTGTTTGAAATAGTTAATGTTAATACATATATACTTGCCTTTATGGGCTTCAGTCGGTATGGTGGCAGTCGCCCATCGTCCCTCTCGTCCATGCAGTGTCTTCATGGCAGTCGTCACTGCCTCTGGGGGACTTCACGATCCATTTCTGCCCCCAGAATGATGATGTCCAGGGTCCTGAGAGTAAAGATAATGAAGAGTTTAGTGTTTGAAATAGTTAATGTTAATACATATATACTTGCCTTTATGGGCTTCAGTCGGTATGGTGGCAGTCGCCCATCGTCCCTCCCGTCCATGCAGTGTCTTCATGGCAGTCGTCACTGCCTCTGGGGGACTTCACGATCCATTTCTGCCCCCAGGATGATGATGTCCAGGGTCCTGAGAGTAAAGATAATGAAGAGTTTAGTGTTTGAAATAGTTAATGTTAATACATATATACTTGCCTTTATGGGCTTCAGTCGGTATGGTGGCAGTCGCCCATCGTCCCTCCCGTCCATGCAGTGTCTTCATGGCAGTCGTCACTGCCTCTGGGGGACTTCACGATCCATTTCTGCCCCCAGGATGATGATGTCCAGGGTCCTGAGAGTAAAGATAATGAAGAGTTTAGTGTTTGAAATAGTTAATGTTAATACATATATACTTGCCTTTATGGGCTTCAGTCGGTATGGTGGCAGTCGCCCATCGTCCCTCCCGTCCATGCAGTGTCTTCATGGCAGTCGTCACTGCCTCTGGGGGACTTCACGATCCATTTCTGCCCCCAGAATGATGATGTCCAGGGTCCTGAGAGTAAAGATAATGAAGAGTTTAGTGTTTGAAATAGTTAATGTTAATACATATATACTTGCCTTTATGGGCTTCAGTCGGTATGGTGGCAGTCGCCCATCGTCCCTCCCGTCCATGCAGTGTCTTCATGGCAGTCGTCACTGCCTCTGGGGGACTTCACGATCCATTTCTGCCCCCAGGATGATGATGTCCAGGGTCCTGAGAGTAAAGATAATGAAGAGTTTAGTGTTTGAAATAGTTAATGTTAATACATATATACTTGCCTTTATGGGCTTCAGTCGGTATGGTGGCAGTCGCCCATCGTCCCTCCCGTCCATGCAGTGTCTTCATGGCAGTCGTCACTGCCTCTGGGGGACTTCACGATCCATTTCTGCCCCCAGGATGATGATGTCCAGGGTCCTGAGAGTAAAGATAATGAAGAGTTTAGTGTTTGAAATAGTTAATGTTAATACATATATACTTGCCTTTATGGGCTTCAGTCGGTATGGTGGCAGTCGCCCATCGTCCCTCTCGTCCATGCAGTGTCTTCATGGCAGTCGTCACTGCCTCTGGGGGACTTCACGATCCATTTCTGCCCCCAGAATGATGATGTCCAGGGTCCTGAGAGTAAAGATAATGAAGAGTTTAGTGTTTGAAATAGTTAATGTTAATACATATATACTTGCCTTTATGGGCTTCAGTCGGTATGGTGGCAGTCGCCCATCGTCCCTCCCGTCCATGCAGTGTCTTCATGGCAGTCGTCACTGCCTCTGGGGGACTTCACGATCCATTTCTGCCCCCAGGATGATGATGTCCAGGGTCCTGAGAGTAAAGATAATGAAGAGTTTAGTGTTTGAAATAGTTAATGTTAATACATATATACTTGCCTTTATGGGCTTCAGTCGGTATGGTGGCAGTCGCCCATCGTCCCTCCCGTCCATGCAGTGTCTTCATGGCAGTCGTCACTGCCTCTGGGGGACTTCACGATCCATTTCTGCCCCCAGAATGATGATGTCCAGGGTCCTGAGAGTAAAGATAATGAAGAGTTTAGTGTTTGAAATAGTTAATGTTAATACATATATACTTGCCTTTATGGGCTTCAGTCGGTATGGTGGCAGTCGCCCATCGTCCCTCCCGTCCATGCAGTGTCTTCATGGCAGTCGTCACTGCCTCTGGGGGACTTCACGATCCATTTCTGCCCCCAGGATGATGATGTCCAGGGTCCTGAGAGTAAAGATAATGAAGAGTGTAGTGTTTGAAATAGTTAATGTTAATACATATATACTTGCCTTTATGGGCTTCAGTCGGTATGGTGGCAGTCGCAAATCGTCCCTCTCGTCCATGCAGTGTCTTCATGGCAGTCGTCAGTGCCTGTGGGGGACTTCACGATCCATTTCTGCCTCCAGAATGATGATGTCCAGGGTCCTGAGAGTAAAGATAATGAAGAGTTTAGTGTTTGAAATAGTTAATGTTAATACATATATACTTGCCTTTATGGGCTTCAGTCGGTATGGTGGCAGTCGCCCATCGTCCCTCCCGTCCATGCAGTGTCTTCATGGCAGTCGTCACTGCCTCTGGGGGACTTCACGATCCATTTCTGCCCCCAGGATGATGATGTCCAGGGTCCTGAGAGTAAAGATAATGAAGAGTTTAGTGTTTGAAATAGTTAATGTTAATACATATATACTTGCCTTTATGGGCTTCAGTCGGTATGGTGGCAGTCGCCCATCGTCCCTCCCGTCCATGCAGTGTCTTCATGGCAGTCGTCACTGCCTCTGGGGGACTTCACGATCCATTTCTGCCCCCAGAATGATGATGTCCAGGGTCCTGAGAGTAAAGATAATGAAGAGTTTAGTGTTTGAAATAGTTAATGTTAATACATATATACTTGCCTTTATGGGCTTCAGTCGGTATGGTGGCAGTCGCCCATCGTCCCTCCCGTCCATGCAGTGTCTTCATGGCAGTCGTCAGTGCCTCTGGGGGACTTCACGATCCATTTCTGCCCCCAGGATGATGATGTCCAGGGTCCTGAGAGTAAAGATAATGAAGAGTGTAGTGTTTGAAATAGTTAATGTTAATACATATATACTTGCCTTTATGGGCTTCAGTCGGTATGGTGGCAGTCGCAAATCGTCCCTCTCGTCCATGCAGTGTCTTCATGGCAGTCGTCAGTGCCTGTGGGGGACTTCACGATCCATTTCTGCCTCCAGAATGATGATGTCCAGGGTCCTGAGAGTAAAGATAATGAAGAGTTTAGTGTTTGAAATAGTTAATGTTAATAGATATATACTTGCCTTTATGGGCTTCAGTCGGTATGGTGGCAGTCGCCCATCGTCCCTCCCGTCCATGCAGTGTCTTCATGGCAGTCGTCACTGCCTCTGGGGGACTTCACGATCCATTTCTGCCCCCAGGATGATGATGTCCAGGGTCCTGAGAGTAAAGATAATGAAGAGTTTAGTGTTTGAAATAGTTAATGTTAATACATATATACTTGCCTTTATGGGCTTCAGTCGGTATGGTGGCAGTCGCCCATCGTCCCTCCCGTCCATGCAGTGTCTTCATGGCAGTCGTCACTGCCTCTGGGGGACTTCACGATCCATTTCTGCCCCCAGGATGATGATGTCCAGGGTCCTGAGAGTAAAGATAATGAAGAGTTTAGTGTTTGAAATAGTTAATGTTAATACATATATACTTGCCTTTATGGGCTTCAGTCGGTATGGTGGCAGTCGCCCATCGTCCCTCCCGTCCATGCAGTGTCTTCATGGCAGTCGTCACTGCCTCTGGGGGACTTCACGATCCATTTCTGCCCCCAGGATGATGATGTCCAGGGTCCTGAGAGTAAAGATAATGAAGAGTTTAGTGTTTGAAATAGTTAATGTTAATACATATATACTTGCCTTTATGGGCTTCAGTCGGTATGGTGGCAGTCGCCCATCGTCCCTCCCGTCCATGCAGTGTCTTCATGGCAGTCGTCAGTGCCTCTGGGGGACTTCACGATCCATTTCTGCCCCCAGGATGATGATGTCCAGGGTCCTGAGAGTAAAGATAATGAAGAGTTTAGTGTTTGAAATAGTTAATGTTAATACATATATACTTGCCTTTATGGGCTTCAGTCGGTATGGTGGCAGTCGCCCATCGTCCCTCCCGTCCATGCAGTGTCTTCATGGCAGTCGTCACTGCCTCTGGGGGACTTCACGATCCATTTCTGCCCCCAGGATGATGATGTCCAGGGTCCTGAGAGTAAAGATAATGAAGAGTTTAGTGTTTGAAATAGTTAATGTTAATACATATATACTTGCCTTTATGGGCTTCAGTCGGTATGGTGGCAGTCGCCCATCGTCCCTCTCGTCCATGCAGTGTCTTCATGGCAGTCGTCACTGCCTCTGGGGGACTTCACGATCCATTTCTGCCCCCAGAATGATGATGTCCAGGGTCCTGAGAGTAAAGATAATGAAGAGTTTAGTGTTTGAAATAGTTAATGTTAATACATATATACTTGCCTTTATGGGCTTCAGTCGGTATGGTGGCAGTCGCCCATCGTCCCTCCCGTCCATGCAGTGTCTTCATGGCAGTCGTCACTGCCTCTGGGGGACTTCACGATCCATTTCTGCCCCCAGGATGATGATGTCCAGGGTCCTGAGAGTAAAGATAATGAAGAGTTTAGTGTTTGAAATAGTTAATGTTAATACATATATACTTGCCTTTATGGGCTTCAGTCGGTATGGTGGCAGTCGCCCATCGTCCCTCTCGTCCATGCAGTGTCTTCATGGCAGTCGTCACTGCCTCTGGGGGACTTCACGATCCATTTCTGCCCCCAGAATGATGATGTCCAGGGTCCTGAGAGTAAAGATAATGAAGAGTTTAGTGTTTGAAATAGTTAATGTTAATACATATATACTTGCCTTTATGGGCTTCAGTCGGTATGGTGGCAGTCGCCCATCGTCCCTCCCGTCCATGCAGTGTCTTCATGGCAGTCGTCACTGCCTCTGGGGGACTTCACGATCCATTTCTGCCCCCAGGATGATGATGTCCAGGATCCTGAGAGTAAAGATAATGAAGAGTTTAGTGTTTGAAATAGTTAATGTTAATACATATATACTTGCCTTTATGGGCTTCAGTCGGTATGGTGGCAGTCGCCCATCGTCCCTCCCGTCCATGCAGTGTCTTCATGGCAGTCGTCACTGCCTCTGGGGGACTTCACGATCCATTTCTGCCCCCAGAATGATGATGTCCAGGGTCCTGAGAGTAAAGATAATGAAGAGTTTAGTGTTTGAAATAGTTAATGTTAATACATATATACTTGCCTTTATGGGCTTCAGTCGGTATGGTGGCAGTCGCCCATCGTCCCTCCCGTCCATGCAGTGTCTTCATGGCAGTCGTCAGTGCCTCTGGGGGACTTCACGATCCATTTCTGCCCCCAGGATGATGATGTCCAGGGTCCTGAGAGTAAAGATAATGAAGAGTGTAGTGTTTGAAATAGTTAATGTTAATACATATATACTTGCCTTTATGGGCTTCAGTCGGTATGGTGGCAGTCGCAAATCGTCCCTCCCGTCCATGCAGTGTCTTCATGGCAGTCGTCAGTGCCTGTGGGGGACTTCACGATCCATTTCTGCCTCCAGAATGATGATGTCCAGGGTCCTGAGAGTAAAGATAATGAAGAGTTTAGTGTTTGAAATAGTTAATGTTAATACATATATACTTGCCTTTATGGGCTTCAGTCGGTATGGTGGCAGTCGCCCATCGTCCCTCCCGTCCATGCAGTGTCTTCATGGCAGTCGTCACTGCCTCTGGGGGACTTCACGATCCATTTCTGCCCCCAGGATGATGATGTCCAGGGTCCTGAGAGTAAAGATAATGAAGAGTTTAGTGTTTGAAATAGTTAATGTTAATAGATATATACTTGCCTTTATGGGCTTCAGTCGGTATGGTGGCAGTCGCCCATCGTCCCTCCCGTCCATGCAGTGTCTTCATGGCAGTCGTCACTGCCTCTGGGGGACTTCACGATCCATTTCTGCCCCCAGAATGATGATGTCCAGGGTCCTGAGAGTAAAGATAATGAAGAGTTTAGTGTTTGAAATAGTTAATGTTAATACATATATACTTGCCTTTATGGGCTTCAGTCGGTATGGTGGCAGTCGCCCATCGTCCCTCCCGTCCATGCAGTGTCTTCATGGCAGTCGTCAGTGCCTCTGGGGGACTTCACGATCCATTTCTGCCCCCAGGATGATGATGTCCAGGGTCCTGAGAGTAAAGATAATGAAGAGTGTAGTGTTTGAAATAGTTAATGTTAATACATATATACTTGCCTTTATGGGCTTCAGTCGGTATGGTGGCAGTCGCAAATCGTCCCTCTCGTCCATGCAGTGTCTTCATGGCAGTCGTCAGTGCCTGTGGGGGACTTCACGATCCATTTCTGCCTCCAGAATGATGATGTCCAGGGTCCTGAGAGTAAAGATAATGAAGAGTTTAGTGTTTGAAATAGTTAATGTTAATACATATATACTTGCCTTTATGGGCTTCAGTCGGTATGGTGGCAGTCGCCCATCGTCCCTCCCGTCCATGCAGTGTCTTCATGGCAGTCGTCACTGCCTCTGGGGGACTTCACGATCCATTTCTGCCCCCAGGATGATGATGTCCAGGGTCCTGAGAGTAAAGATAATGAAGAGTTTAGTGTTTGAAATAGTTAATGTTAATAGATATATACTTGCCTTTATGGGCTTCAGTCGGTGTGGTGGCAGTCGCCCATCGTCCCTCCCGTCCATGCAGTGTCTTCATGGCAGTCGTCACTGCCTCTGGGGGACTTCACGATCCATTTCTGCCCCCAGAATGATGATGTCCAGGGTCCTGAGAGTAAAGATAATGAAGAGTTTAGTGTTTGAAATAGTTAATGTTAATACATATATACTTGCCTTTATGGGCTTCAGTCGGTATGGTGGCAGTCGCCCATCGTCCCTCCCGTCCATGCAGTGTCTTCATGGCAGTCGTCACTGCCTCTGGGGGACTTCACGATCCATTTCTGCCCCCAGGATGATGATGTCCAGGGTCCTGAGAGTAAAGATAATGAAGAGTTTAGTGTTTGAAATAGTTAATGTTAATAGATATATACTTGCCTTTATGGGCTTCAGTCGGTATGGTGGCAGTCGCCCATCGTCCCTCTCGTCCATGCAGTGTCTTCATGGCAGTCGTCACTGCCTCTGGGGGACTTCACGATCCATTTCTGCCCCCAGGATGATGATGTACAGGGTCCTGAGAGTAAAGATAATGAAGAGTTTAGTGTTTGAAATAGTTAATGTTAATAGATATATACTTGCCTTTATGGGCTTCAGTCGGTATGGTGGCAGTCGCCCATCGTCCCTCCCGTCCATGCAGTGTCTTCATGGCAGTCGTCAGTGCCTCTGGGGGACTTCACGATCCATTTCTGCCCCCAGAATGATGATGTCCAGGGTCCTGAGAGTAAAGATAATGAAGAGTTTAGTGTTTGAAATAGTTAATGTTAATACATATATACTTGCCTTTATGGGCTTCAGTCGGTATGGTGGCAGTCGCCCATCGTCCCTCCCGTCCATGCAGTGTCTTCATGGCAGTCGTCACTGCCTCTGCTGGACTTCACGATCCATTTCTGCCCCCAGGATGATGATGTCCAGGGTCCTGAGAGTAAAGATAATGAAGAGTTTAGTGTTTGAAATAGTTAATGTTAATACATATATACTTGCCTTTATGGGCTTCAGTCGGTATGGTGGCAGTCGCCCATCGTCCCTCCCGTCCATGCAGTGTCTTCATGGCAGTCGTCACTGCCTCTGGGGGACTTCACGATCCATTTCTGCCCCCAGGATGATGATGTCCAGGGTCCTGAGAGTAAAGATAATGAAGAGTTTAGTGTTTGAAATAGTTAATGTTAATACATATATACTTGCCTTTATGGGCTTCAGTCGGTATGGTGGCAGTCGCCCATCGTCCCTCCCGTCCATGCAGTGTCTTCATGGCAGTCGTCACTGCCTCTGGGGGACTTCACGATCCATTTCTGCCCCCAGGATGATGATGTCCAGGGTCCTGAGAGTAAAGATAATGAAGAGTTTAGTGTTTGAAATAGTTAATGTTAATACATATATACTTGCCTTTATGGGCTTCAGTCGGTATGGTGGCAGTCGCCCATCGTCCCTCCCGTCCATGCAGTGTCTTCATGGCAGTCGTCACTGCCTCTGGGGGACTTCACGATCCATTTCTGCCCCCAGGATGATGATGTCCAGGGTCCTGAGAGTAAAGATAATGAAGAGTTTAGTGTTTGAAATAGTTAATGTTAATAGATATATACTTGCCTTTATGGGCTTCAGTCGGTATGGTGGCAGTCGCCCATCGTCCCTCCCGTCCATGCAGTGTCTTCATGGCAGTCGTCACTGCCTCTGGGGGACTTCACGATCCATTTCTGCCCCCAGGATGATGATGTCCAGGGTCCTGAGAGTAAAGATAATGAAGAGTTTAGTGTTTGAAATAGTTAATGTTAATAGATATATACTTGCCTTTATGGGCTTCAGTCGGTATGGTGGCAGTCGCCCATCGTCCCTCCCGTCCATGCAGTGTCTTCATGGCAGTCGTCACTGCCTCTGGGGGACTTCACGATCCATTTCTGCCCCCAGAATGATGATGTCCAGGGTCCTGAGAGTAAAGATAATGAAGAGTTTAGTGTTTGAAATAGTTAATGTTAATACATATATACTTGCCTTTATGGGCTTCAGTCGGTATGGTGGCAGTCGCCCATCGTCCCTCCCGTCCATGCAGTGTCTTCATGGCAGTCGTCACTGCCTCTGGGGGACTTCACGATCCATTTCTGCCCCCAGGATGATGATGTCCAGGGTCCTGAGAGTAAAGATAATGAAGAGTTTAGTGTTTGAAATAGTTAATGTTAATACATATATACTTGCCTTTATGGGCTTCAGTCGGTATGGTGGCAGTCGCCCATCGTCCCTCCCGTCCATGCAGTGTCTTCATGGCAGTCGTCAGTGCCTCTGGGGGACTTCACGATCCATTTCTGCCCCCAGGATGATGATGTCCAGGGTCCTGAGAGTAAAGATAATGAAGAGTTTAGTGTTTGAAATAGTTAATGTTAATACATATATACTTGCCTTTATGGGCTTCAGTCGGTATGGTGGCAGTCGCCCATCGTCCCTCCCGTCCATGCAGTGTCTTCATGGCAGTCGTCACTGCCTCTGGGGGACTTCACGATCCATTTCTGCCCCCAGGATGATGATGTCCAGAGCGCTGAGATTATAGATAATGAAGGGGTTAGTGTTTGAAAGAGTTGATATTAACAGATATATACTTGCCTTTATGGGCTTCAGTCGGTATGGTGGCAGTCGCCCATCGTCCCTCCCGTCCATGCAGTGTCTTCGTGGCAGTCGTCACTGCCTCTGGGGGACTTCACGATCCATTTCTGCCCCCAGCATGATGATGTCCAGGATCCTGAGAGTAAAGATAATGAAGAGTTTAGTGTTTGAAAGAGTTGATACTAACGGATATATACTTGCCTTTTTGGACCTCTGTCGGTATGGTGGCAGTCGCCCATCGTCCCTCCCGTCCATGCAGTGTCTTCATGGCAGTCGTCACTGCCTCTGGGGGACTTCACGATCCATTTCTGCCCCCAGGATGATGATGTCCAGGGTCCTGAGAGTAAAGATAATGAAGAGTTTAGTGTTTGAAATAGTTAATGTTAATACATATATACTTGCCTTTATGGGCTTCAGTCGGTATGGTGGCAGTCGCCCATCGTCCCTCCCGTCCATGCAGTGTCTTCATGGCAGTCGTCACTGCCTCTGGGGGACTTCACGATCCATTTCTGCCCCCAGGATGATGATGTCCAGGGTCCTGAGAGTAAAGATAATGAAGAGTTTAGTGTTTGAAATAGTTAATGTTAATACATATATACTTGCCTTTATGGGCTTCAGTCGGTATGGTGGCAGTCGCCCATCGTCCCTCCCGTCCATGCAGTGTCTTCATGGCAGTCGTCACTGCCTCTGGGGGACTTCACGATCCATTTCTGCCCCCAGGATGATGATGTCCAGGGTCCTGAGAGTAAAGATAATGAAGAGTTTAGTGTTTGAAATAGTTAATGTTAATACATATATACTTGCCTTTATGGGCTTCAGTCGGTATGGTGGCAGTCGCCCATCGTCCCTCCCGTCCATGCAGTGTCTTCATGGCAGTCGTCACTGCCTCTGGGGGACTTCACGATCCATTTCTGCCCCCAGGATGATGATGTCCAGGGTCCTGAGAGTAAAGATAATGAAGAGTTTAGTGTTTGAAATAGTTAATGTTAATACATATATACTTGCCTTTATGGGCTTCAGTCGGTATGGTGGCAGTCGCCCATCGTCCCTCCCGTCCATGCAGTGTCTTCATGGCAGTCGTCACTGCCTCTGGGGGACTTCACGATCCATTTCTGCCCCCAGGATGATGATGTCCAGGGTCCTGAGAGTAAAGATAATGAAGAGTTTAGTGTTTGAAATAGTTAATGTTAATACATATATACTTGCCTTTATGGGCTTCAGTCGGTATGGTGGCAGTCGCCCATCGTCCCTCCCGTCCATGCAGTGTCTTCATGGCAGTCGTCACTGCCTCTGGGGGACTTCACGATCCATTTCTGCCCCCAGGATGATGATGTCCAGGGTCCTGAGAGTAAAGATAATGAAGAGTTTAGTGTTTGAAATAGTTAATGTTAATACATATATACTTGCCTTTATGGGCTTCAGTCGGTATGGTGGCAGTCGCCCATCGTCCCTCCCGTCCATGCAGTGTCTTCATGGCAGTCGTCACTGCCTCTGGGGGACTTCACGATCCATTTCTGCCCCCAGGATGATGATGTCCAGGGTCCTGAGAGTAAAGATAATGAAGAGTTTAGTGTTTGAAATAGTTAATGTTAATACATATATACTTGCCTTTATGGGCTTCAGTCGGTATGGTGGCAGTCGCCCATCGTCCCTCCCGTCCATGCAGTGTCTTCATGGCAGTCGTCACTGCCTCTGGGGGACTTCACGATCCATTTCTGCCCCCAGGATGATGATGTCCAGGGTCCTGAGAGTAAAGATAATGAAGAGTTTAGTGTTTGAAATAGTTAATGTTAATAGATATATACTTGCCTTTATGGGCTTCAGTCGGTATGGTGGCAGTCGCCCATCGTCCCTCCCGTCCATGCAGTGTCTTCATGGCAGTCGACAGTGCCTCTGGGGGACTTCACGATCCATTTCTGCCCCCAGGATGATGATGTCCAGGGTCCTGAGAGTAAAGATAATGAAGAGTTTAGTGTTTGAAATAGTTAATGTTAATAGATATATACTTGCCTTTATGGGCTTCAGTCGGTATGGTGGCAGTCGCCCATCGTCCCTCCCGTCCATGCAGTGTCTTCATGGCAGTCGTCAGTGCCTCTGGGGGACTTCACGATCCATTTCTGCCCCCAGGATGATGATGTCCAGGGTCCTGAGAGTAAAGATAATGAAGAGTTTAGTGTTTGAAATAGTTAATGTTAATACATATATACTTGCCTTTATGGGCTTCAGTCGGTATGGTGGCAGTCGCCCATCGTCCCTCCCGTCCATGCAGTGTCTTCATGGCAGTCGTCAGTGCCTCTGGGGGACTTCACGATCCATTTCTGCCCCCAGGATGATGATGTCCAGGGTCCTGAGAGTAAAGATAATGAAGAGTTTAGTGTTTGAAATAGTTAATGTTAATACATATATACTTGCCTTTATGGGCTTCAGTCGGTATGGTGGCAGTCGCCCATCGTCCCTCCCGTCCATGCAGTGTCTTCATGGCAGTCGTCACTGCCTCTGGGGGACTTCACGATCCATTTCTGCCCCCAGAATGATGATGTCCAGGGTCCTGAGAGTAAAGATAATGAAGAGTTTAGTGTTTGAAATAGTTAATGTTAATACATATATACTTGCCTTTATGGGCTTCAGTCGGTATGGTGGCAGTCGCCCATCGTCCCTCCCGTCCATGCAGTGTCTTCATGGCAGTCGTCACTGCCTCTGGGGGACTTCACGATCCATTTCTGCCCCCAGGATGATGATGTCCAGGGTCCTGAGAGTAAAGATAATGAAGAGTTTAGTGTTTGAAATAGTTAATGTTAATAGATATATACTTGCCTTTATGGGCTTCAGTCGGTATGGTGGCAGTCGCCCATCGTCCCTCCCGTCCATGCAGTGTCTTCATGGCAGTCGTCAGTGCCTCTGGGGGACTTCACGATCCATTTCTGCCCCCAGGATGATGATGTCCAGGGTCCTGAGAGTAAAGATAATGAAGAGTTTAGTGTTTGAAATAGTTAATGTTAATACATATATACTTGCCTTTATGGGCTTCAGTCGGTATGGTGGCAGTCGCCCATCGTCCCTCTCGTCCATGCAGTGTCTTCATGGCAGTCGTCACTGCCTCTGGGGGACTTCACGATCCATTTCTGCCCCCAGAATGATGATGTCCAGGGTCCTGAGAGTAAAGATAATGAAGAGTTTAGTGTTTGAAATAGTTAATGTTAATACATATATACTTGCCTTTATGGGCTTCAGTCGGTATGGTGGCAGTCGCCCATCGTCCCTCCCGTCCATGCAGTGTCTTCATGGCAGTCGTCACTGCCTCTGGGGGACTTCACGATCCATTTCTGCCCCCAGAATGATGATGTCCAGGGTCCTGAGAGTAAAGATAATGAAGAGTTTAGTGTTTGAAATAGTTAATGTTAATACATATATACTTGCCTTTATGGGCTTCAGTCGGTATGGTGGCAGTCGCCCATCGTCCCTCCCGTCCATGCAGTGTCTTCATGGCAGTCGTCACTGCCTCTGGGGGACTTCACGATCCATTTCTGCCCCCAGGATGATGATGTCCAGGGTCCTGAGAGTAAAGATAATGAAGAGTTTAGTGTTTGAAATAGTTAATGTTAATACATATATACTTGCCTTTATGGGCTTCAGTCGGTATGGTGGCAGTCGCCCATCGTCCCTCCCGTCCATGCAGTGTCTTCATGGCAGTCGTCACTGCCTCTGGGGTCTTCACGATCCATTTCTGCCCCCAGGATGATGATGTCCAGGGTCCTGAGAGTAAAGATAATGAAGAGTTTAGTGTTTGAAATAGTTAATGTTAATAGATATATACTTGCCTTTATGGGCTTCAGTCGGTATGGTGGCAGTCGCCCATCGTCCCTCCCGTCCATGCAGTGTCTTCATGGCAGTCGTCACTGCCTCTGGGGGACTTCACGATCCATTTCTGCCCCCAGGATGATGATGTCCAGGGTCCTGAGAGTAAAGATAATGAAGAGTTTAGTGTTTGAAATAGTTAATGTTAATACATATATACTTGCCTTTATGGGCTTCAGTCGGTATGGTGGCAGTCGCCCATCGTCCCTCCCGTCCATGCAGTGTCTTCATGGCAGTCGTCACTGCCTCTGGGGGACTTCACGATCCATTTCTGCCCCCAGGATGATGATGTCCAGGGTCCTGAGAGTAAAGATAATGAAGAGTTTAGTGTTTGAAATAGTTAATGTTAATACATATATACTTGCCTTTATGGGCTTCAGTCGGTATGGTGGCAGTCGCCCATCGTCCCTCCCGTCCATGCAGTGTCTTCATGGCAGTCGTCACTGCCTCTGGGGGACTTCACGATCCATTTCTGCCCCCAGGATGATGATGTCCAGGGTCCTGAGAGTAAAGATAATGAAGAGTTTAGTGTTTGAAATAGTTAATGTTAATACATATATACTTGCCTTTATGGGCTTCAGTCGGTATGGTGGCAGTCGCCCATCGTCCCTCCCGTCCATGCAGTGTCTTCATGGCAGTCGTCACTGCCTCTGGGGGACTTCACGATCCATTTCTGCCCCCAGAATGATGATGTCCAGGGTCCTGAGAGTAAAGATAATGAAGAGTTTAGTGTTTGAAATAGTTAATGTTAATACATATATACTTGCCTTTATGGGCTTCAGTCGGTATGGTGGCAGTCGCCCATCGTCCCTCCCGTCCATGCAGTGTCTTCATGGCAGTCGTCAGTGCCTCTGGGGGACTTCACGATCCATTTCTGCCCCCAGGATGATGATGTCCAGGGTCCTGAGAGTAAAGATAATGAAGAGTTTAGTGTTTGAAATAGTTAATGTTAATACATATATACTTGCCTTTATGGGCTTCAGTCGGTATGGTGGCAGTCGCCCATCGTCCCTCCCGTCCATGCAGTGTCTTCATGGCAGTCGTCACTGCCTCTGGGGGACTTCACGATCCATTTCTGCCCCCAGGATGATGATGTCCAGGGTCCTGAGAGTAAAGATAATGAAGAGTTTAGTGTTTGAAATAGTTAATGTTAATACATATATACTTGCCTTTATGGGCTTCAGTCGGTATGGTGGCAGTCGCCCATCGTCCCTCCCGTCCATGCAGTGTCTTCATGGCAGTCGTCAGTGCCTCTGGGGGACTTCACGATCCATTTCTGCCCCCAGGATGATGATGTCCAGGGTCCTGAGAGTAAAGATAATGAAGAGTTTAGTGTTTGAAATAGTTAATGTTAATAGATGTATACTTGCCTTTATGGGCTTCAGTCGGTATGGTGGCAGTCGCCCATCGTCCCTCTCGTCCATGCAGTGTCTTCATGGCAGTCGTCACTGCCTCTGGGGGACTTCACGATCCATTTCTGCCCCCAGAATGATGATGTCCAGGGTCCTGAGAGTAAAGATAATGAAGAGTTTAGTGTTTGAAATAGTTAATGTTAATACATATATACTTGCCTTTATGGGCTTCAGTCGGTATGGTGGCAGTCGCCCATCGTCCCTCCCGTCCATGCAGTGCCTTCATGGCAGTCGTCACTGCCTCTGGGGGACTTCACGATCCATTTCTGCCCCCAGAATGATGATGTCCAGGGTCCTGAGAGTAAAGATAATGAAGAGTTTAGTGTTTGAAATAGTTAATGTTAATACATATATACTTGCCTTTATGGGCTTCAGTCGGTATGGTGGCAGTCGCCCATCGTCCCTCCCGTCCATGCAGTGTCTTCATGGCAGTCGTCAGTGCCTCTGGGGGACTTCACGATCCATTTCTGCCCCCAGGATGATGATGTCCAGGGTCCTGAGAGTAAAGATAATGAAGAGTTTAGTGTTTGAAATAGTTAATGTTAATACATATATACTTGCCTTTATGGGCTTCAGTCGGTATGGTGGCAGTCGCCCATCGTCCCTCCCGTCCATGCAGTGTCTTCATGGCAGTCGTCACTGCCTCTGGGGGACTTCACGATCCATTTCTGCCCCCAGGATGATGATGTCCAGGGTCCTGAGAGTAAAGATAATGAAGAGTTTAGTGTTTGAAATAGTTAATGTTAATACATATATACTTGCCTTTATGGGCTTCAGTCGGTATGGTGGCAGTCGCCCATCGTCCCTCCCGTCCATGCAGTGTCTTCATGGCAGTCGTCAGTGCCTCTGGGGGACTTCACGATCCATTTCTGCCCCCAGGATGATGATGTCCAGGGTCCTGAGAGTAAAGATAATGAAGAGTTTAGTGTTTGAAATAGTTAATGTTAATAGATGTATACTTGCCTTTATGGGCTTCAGTCGGTATGGTGGCAGTCGCCCATCGTCCCTCTCGTCCATGCAGTGTCTTCATGGCAGTCGTCACTGCCTCTGGGGGACTTCACGATCCATTTCTGCCCCCAGAATGATGATGTCCAGGGTCCTGAGAGTAAAGATAATGAAGAGTTTAGTGTTTGAAATAGTTAATGTTAATACATATATACTTGCCTTTATGGGCTTCAGTCGGTATGGTGGCAGTCGCCCATCGTCCCTCCCGTCCATGCAGTGTCTTCATGGCAGTCGTCAGTGCCTCTGGGGGACTTCACGATCCATTTCTGCCCCCAGGATGATGATGTCCAGGGTCCTGAGAGTAAAGATAATGAAGAGTTTAGTGTTTGAAATAGTTAATGTTAATACATATATACTTGCCTTTATGGGCTTCAGTCGGTATGGTGGCAGTCGCCCATCGTCCCTCGCGTCCATGCAGTGTCTTCATGGCAGTCGTCACTGCCTCTGGGGGACTTCACGATCCATTTCTGCCCCCAGAATGATGATGTCCAGGGTCCTGAGAGTAAAGATAATGAAGAGTTTAGTGTTTGAAATAGTTAATGTTAATACATATATACTTGCCTTTATGGGCTTCAGTCGGTATGGTGGCAGTCGCCCATCGTCCCTCCCGTCCATGCAGTGTCTTCATGGCAGTCGTCACTGCCTCTGGGGGACTTCACGATCCATTTCTGCCCCCAGGATGATGATGTCCAGGGTCCTGAGAGTAAAGATAATGAAGAGTTTAGTGTTTGAAATAGTTAATGTTAATACATATATACTTGCCTTTATGGGCTTCAGTCGGTATGGTGGCAGTCGCCCATCGTCCCTCCCGTCCATGCAGTGTCTTCATGGCAGTCGTCAGTGCCTCTGGGGGACTTCACGATCCATTTCTGCCCCCAGGATGATGATGTCCAGGGTCCTGAGAGTAAAGATAATGAAGAGTTTAGTGTTTGAAATAGTTAATGTTAATAGATATATACTTGCCTTTATGGGCTTCAGTCGGTATGGTGGCAGTCGCCCATCGTCCCTCGCGTCCATGCAGTGTCTTCATGGCAGTCGTCACTGCCTCTGGGGGACTTCACGATCCATTTCTGCCCCCCTAATGATGATGTCCAGGGTCCTGAGAGTAAAGATAATGAAGAGTTTAGTGTTTGAAATAGTTAATGTTAATACATATATACTTGCCTTTATGGGCTTCAGTCGGTATGGTGGCAGTCGCCCATCGTCCCTCTCGTCCATGCAGTGTCTTCATGGCAGTCGTCACTGCCTCTGGTGGACTTCACGATCCATTTCTGCCCCCAGGATGATGATGTCCAGGGTCCTGAGAGTAAAGATAATGAAGAGTTTAGTGTTTGAAATAGTTAATGTTAATACATATATACTTGCCTTTATGGGCTTCAGTCGGTATGGTGGCAGTCGCCCATCGTCCCTCCCGTCCATGCAGTGTCTTCATGGCAGTCGTCACTGCCTCTGGGGGACTTCACGATCCATTTCTGCCCCCAGAATGATGATGTCCAGGGTCCTGAGAGTAAAGATAATGAAGAGTTTAGTGTTTGAAATAGTTAATGTTAATACATATATACTTGCCTTTATGGGCTTCAGTCGGTATGGTGGCAGTCGCCCATCGTCCCTCCCGTCCATGCAGTGTCTTCATGGCAGTCGTCACTGCCTCTGGGGGACTTCACGATCCATTTCTGCCCCCAGGATGATGATGTCCAGGGTCCTGAGAGTAAAGATAATGAAGAGTTTAGTGTTTGAAATAGTTAATGTTAATACATATATACTTGCCTTTATGGGCTTCAGTCGGTATGGTGGCAGTCGCCCATCGTCCCTCGCGTCCATGCAGTGTCTTCATGGCAGTCGTCACTGCCTCTGGGGGACTTCACGATCCATTTCTGCCCCCAGAATGATGATGTCCAGGGTCCTGAGAGTAAAGATAATGAAGAGTTTAGTGTTTGAAATAGTTAATGTTAATACATATATACTTGCCTTTATGGGCTTCAGTCGGTATGGTGGCAGTCGCCCATCGTCCCTCCCGTCCATGCAGTGTCTTCATGGCAGTCGTCACTGCCTCTGGGGGACTTCACGATCCATTTCTGCCCCCAGGATGATGATGTCCAGGGTCCTGAGAGTAAAGATAATGAAGAGTTTAGTGTTTGAAATAGTTAATGTTAATACATATATACTTGCCTTTATGGGCTTCAGTCGGTATGGTGGCAGTCGCCCATCGTCCCTCCCGTCCATGCAGTGTCTTCATGGCAGTCGTCAGTGCCTCTGGGGGACTTCACGATCCATTTCTGCCCCCAGGATGATGATGTCCAGGGTCCTGAGAGTAAAGATAATGAAGAGTTTAGTGTTTGAAATAGTTAATGTTAATAGATATATACTTGCCTTTATGGGCTTCAGTCGGTATGGTGGCAGTCGCCCATCGTCCCTCGCGTCCATGCAGTGTCTTCATGGCAGTCGTCACTGCCTCTGGGGGACTTCACGATCCATTTCTGCCCCCAGAATGATGATGTCCAGGGTCCTGAGAGTAAAGATAATGAAGAGTTTAGTGTTTGAAATAGTTAATGTTAATACATATATACTTGCCTTTATGGGCTTCAGTCGGTATGGTGGCAGTCGCCCATCGTCCCTCTCGTCCATGCAGTGTCTTCATGGCAGTCGTCACTGCCTCTGGTGGACTTCACGATCCATTTCTGCCCCCAGGATGATGATGTCCAGGGTCCTGAGAGTAAAGATAATGAAGAGTTTAGTGTTTGAAATAGTTAATGTTAATAGATATATACTTGCCTTTATGGGCTTCAGTCGGTATGGTGGCAGTCGCCCATCGTCCCTCCCGTCCATGCAGTGTCTTCATGGCAGTCGTCACTGCCTCTGGGGGACTTCACGATCCATTTCTGCCCCCAGAATGATGATGTCCAGGGTCCTGAGAGTAAAGATAATGAAGAGTTTAGTGTTTGAAATAGTTAATGTTAATACATATATACTTGCCTTTATGGGCTTCAGTCGGTATGGTGGCAGTCGCCCATCGTCCCTCCCGTCCATGCAGTGTCTTCATGGCAGTCGTCACTGCCTCTGGGGGACTTCACGATCCATTTCTGCCCCCAGGATGATGATGTCCAGGGTCCTGAGAGTAAAGATAATGAAGAGTTTAGTGTTTGAAATAGTTAATGTTAATACATATATACTTGCCTTTATGGGCTTCAGTCGGTATGGTGGCAGTCGCCCATCGTCCCTCCCGTCCATGCAGTGCCTTCATGGCAGTCGTCACTGCCTCTGGGGGACTTCACGATCCATTTCTGCCCCCAGAATGATGATGTCCAGGGTCCTGAGAGTAAAGATAATGAAGAGTTTAGTGTTTGAAATAGTTAATGTTAATACATATATACTTGCCTTTATGGGCTTCAGTCGGTATGGTGGCAGTCGCCCATCGTCCCTCCCGTCCATGCAGTGTCTTCATGGCAGTCGTCAGTGCCTCTGGGGGACTTCACGATCCATTTCTGCCCCCAGGATGATGATGTCCAGGGTCCTGAGAGTAAAGATAATGAAGAGTTTAGTGTTTGAAATAGTTAATGTTAATACATATATACTTGCCTTTATGGGCTTCAGTCGGTATGGTGGCAGTCGCCCATCGTCCCTCCCGTCCATGCAGTGTCTTCATGGCAGTCGTCACTGCCTCTGGGGGACTTCACGATCCATTTCTGCCCCCAGGATGATGATGTCCAGGGTCCTGAGAGTAAAGATAATGAAGAGTTTAGTGTTTGAAATAGTTAATGTTAATACATATATACTTGCCTTTATGGGCTTCAGTCGGTATGGTGGCAGTCGCCCATCGTCCCTCCCGTCCATGCAGTGTCTTCATGGCAGTCGTCAGTGCCTCTGGGGGACTTCACGATCCATTTCTGCCCCCAGGATGATGATGTCCAGGGTCCTGAGAGTAAAGATAATGAAGAGTTTAGTGTTTGAAATAGTTAATGTTAATAGATGTATACTTGCCTTTATGGGCTTCAGTCGGTATGGTGGCAGTCGCCCATCGTCCCTCTCGTCCATGCAGTGTCTTCATGGCAGTCGTCACTGCCTCTGGGGGACTTCACGATCCATTTCTGCCCCCAGAATGATGATGTCCAGGGTCCTGAGAGTAAAGATAATGAAGAGTTTAGTGTTTGAAATAGTTAATGTTAATACATATATACTTGCCTTTATGGGCTTCAGTCGGTATGGTGGCAGTCGCCCATCGTCCCTCCCGTCCATGCAGTGTCTTCATGGCAGTCGTCAGTGCCTCTGGGGGACTTCACGATCCATTTCTGCCCCCAGGATGATGATGTCCAGGGTCCTGAGAGTAAAGATAATGAAGAGTTTAGTGTTTGAAATAGTTAATGTTAATACATATATACTTGCCTTTATGGGCTTCAGTCGGTATGGTGGCAGTCGCCCATCGTCCCTCGCGTCCATGCAGTGTCTTCATGGCAGTCGTCACTGCCTCTGGGGGACTTCACGATCCATTTCTGCCCCCAGAATGATGATGTCCAGGGTCCTGAGAGTAAAGATAATGAAGAGTTTAGTGTTTGAAATAGTTAATGTTAATACATATATACTTGCCTTTATGGGCTTCAGTCGGTATGGTGGCAGTCGCCCATCGTCCCTCCCGTCCATGCAGTGTCTTCATGGCAGTCGTCACTGCCTCTGGGGGACTTCACGATCCATTTCTGCCCCCAGGATGATGATGTCCAGGGTCCTGAGAGTAAAGATAATGAAGAGTTTAGTGTTTGAAATAGTTAATGTTAATACATATATACTTGCCTTTATGGGCTTCAGTCGGTATGGTGGCAGTCGCCCATCGTCCCTCCCGTCCATGCAGTGTCTTCATGGCAGTCGTCAGTGCCTCTGGGGGACTTCACGATCCATTTCTGCCCCCAGGATGATGATGTCCAGGGTCCTGAGAGTAAAGATAATGAAGAGTTTAGTGTTTGAAATAGTTAATGTTAATAGATATATACTTGCCTTTATGGGCTTCAGTCGGTATGGTGGCAGTCGCCCATCGTCCCTCGCGTCCATGCAGTGTCTTCATGGCAGTCGTCACTGCCTCTGGGGGACTTCACGATCCATTTCTGCCCCCAGAATGATGATGTCCAGGGTCCTGAGAGTAAAGATAATGAAGAGTTTAGTGTTTGAAATAGTTAATGTTAATACATATATACTTGCCTTTATGGGCTTCAGTCGGTATGGTGGCAGTCGCCCATCGTCCCTCCCGTCCATGCAGTGTCTTCATGGCAGTCGTCACTGCCTCTGGGGGACTTCACGATCCATTTCTGCCCCCAGGATGATGATGTCCAGGGTCCTGAGAGTAAAGATAATGAAGAGTTTAGTGTTTGAAATAGTTAATGTTAATACATATATACTTGCCTTTATGGGCTTCAGTCGGTATGGTGGCAGTCGCCCATCGTCCCTCCCGTCCATGCAGTGTCTTCATGGCAGTCGTCAGTGCCTCTGGGGGACTTCACGATCCATTTCTGCCCCCAGGATGATGATGTCCAGGGTCCTGAGAGTAAAGATAATGAAGAGTTTAGTGTTTGAAATAGTTAATGTTAATAGATGTATACTTGCCTTTATGGGCTTCAGTCGGTATGGTGGCAGTCGCCCATCGTCCCTCTCGTCCATGCAGTGTCTTCATGGCAGTCGTCACTGCCTCTGGGGGACTTCACGATCCATTTCTGCCCCCAGAATGATGATGTCCAGGGTCCTGAGAGTAAAGATAATGAAGAGTTTAGTGTTTGAAATAGTTAATGTTAATACATATATACTTGCCTTTATGGGCTTCAGTCGGTATGGTGGCAGTCGCCCATCGTCCCTCCCGTCCATGCAGTGTCTTCATGGCAGTCGTCAGTGCCTCTGGGGGACTTCACGATCCATTTCTGCCCCCAGGATGATGATGTCCAGGGTCCTGAGAGTAAAGATAATGAAGAGTTTAGTGTTTGAAATAGTTAATGTTAATACATATATACTTGCCTTTATGGGCTTCAGTCGGTATGGTGGCAGTCGCCCATCGTCCCTCGCGTCCATGCAGTGTCTTCATGGCAGTCGTCACTGCCTCTGGGGGACTTCACGATCCATTTCTGCCCCCAGAATGATGATGTCCAGGGTCCTGAGAGTAAAGATAATGAAGAGTTTAGTGTTTGAAATAGTTAATGTTAATACATATATACTTGCCTTTATGGGCTTCAGTCGGTATGGTGGCAGTCGCCCATCGTCCCTCCCGTCCATGCAGTGTCTTCATGGCAGTCGTCACTGCCTCTGGGGGACTTCACGATCCATTTCTGCCCCCAGGATGATGATGTCCAGGGTCCTGAGAGTAAAGATAATGAAGAGTTTAGTGTTTGAAATAGTTAATGTTAATACATATATACTTGCCTTTATGGGCTTCAGTCGGTATGGTGGCAGTCGCCCATCGTCCCTCCCGTCCATGCAGTGTCTTCATGGCAGTCGTCAGTGCCTCTGGGGGACTTCACGATCCATTTCTGCCCCCAGGATGATGATGTCCAGGGTCCTGAGAGTAAAGATAATGAAGAGTTTAGTGTTTGAAATAGTTAATGTTAATACATATATACTTGCCTTTATGGGCTTCAGTCGGTATGGTGGCAGTCGCCCATCGTCCCTCGCGTCCATGCAGTGTCTTCATGGCAGTCGTCACTGCCTCTGGGGGACTTCACGATCCATTTCTGCCCCCAGAATGATGATGTCCAGGGTCCTGAGAGTAAAGATAATGAAGAGTTTAGTGTTTGAAATAGTTAATGTTAATACATATATACTTGCCTTTATGGGCTTCAGTCGGTATGGTGGCAGTCGCCCATCGTCCCTCTCGTCCATGCAGTGTCTTCATGGCAGTCGTCACTGCCTCTGGTGGACTTCACGATCCATTTCTGCCCCCAGGATGATGATGTCCAGGGTCCTGAGAGTAAAGATAATGAAGAGTTTAGTGTTTGAAATAGTTAATGTTAATAGATATATACTTGCCTTTATGGGCTTCAGTCGGTATGGTGGCAGTCGCCCATCGTCCCTCCCGTCCATGCAGTGTCTTCATGGCAGTCGTCACTGCCTCTGGGGGACTTCACGATCCATTTCTGCCCCCAGAATGATGATGTCCAGGGTCCTGAGAGTAAAGATAATGAAGAGTTTAGTGTTTGAAATAGTTAATGTTAATACATATATACTTGCCTTTATGGGCTTCAGTCGGTATGGTGGCAGTCGCCCATCGTCCCTCCCGTCCATGCAGTGTCTTCATGGCAGTCGTCACTGCCTCTGGGGGACTTCACGATCCATTTCTGCCCCCAGGATGATGATGTCCAGGGTCCTGAGAGTAAAGATAATGAAGAGTTTAGTGTTTGAAATAGTTAATGTTAATACATATATACTTGCCTTTATGGGCTTCAGTCGGTATGGTGGCAGTCGCCCATCGTCCCTCCCGTCCATGCAGTGCCTTCATGGCAGTCGTCACTGCCTCTGGGGGACTTCACGATCCATTTCTGCCCCCAGAATGATGATGTCCAGGGTCCTGAGAGTAAAGATAATGAAGAGT
Organism: Haliotis asinina; assembly: GCF_037392515.1. Classification (NCBI taxonomy): domain Eukaryota; kingdom Metazoa; phylum Mollusca; class Gastropoda; order Lepetellida; family Haliotidae; genus Haliotis; species Haliotis asinina. The sequence goes on from NW_027133943.1 coordinate 44,469, forward strand.
TTAGTGTTTGAAATAGTTAATGTTAATACATATATACTTGCCTTTATGGGCTTCAGTCGGTATGGTGGCAGTCGCCCATCGTCCCTCCCGTCCATGCAGTGTCTTCATGGCAGTCGTCAGTGCCTCTGGGGGACTTCACGATCCATTTCTGCCCCCAGGATGATGATGTCCAGGGTCCTGAGAGTAAAGATAATGAAGAGTTTAGTGTTTGAAATAGTTAATGTTAATAGATGTATACTTGCCTTTATGGGCTTCAGTCGGTATGGTGGCAGTCGCCCATCGTCCCTCTCGTCCATGCAGTGTCTTCATGGCAGTCGTCACTGCCTCTGGGGGACTTCACGATCCATTTCTGCCCCCAGAATGATGATGTCCAGGGTCCTGAGAGTAAAGATAATGAAGAGTTTAGTGTTTGAAATAGTTAATGTTAATACATATATACTTGCCTTTATGGGCTTCAGTCGGTATGGTGGCAGTCGCCCATCGTCCCTCCCGTCCATGCAGTGTCTTCATGGCAGTCGTCAGTGCCTCTGGGGGACTTCACGATCCATTTCTGCCCCCAGGATGATGATGTCCAGGGTCCTGAGAGTAAAGATAATGAAGAGTTTAGTGTTTGAAATAGTTAATGTTAATACATATATACTTGCCTTTATGGGCTTCAGTCGGTATGGTGGCAGTCGCCCATCGTCCCTCCCGTCCATGCAGTGTCTTCATGGCAGTCGTCACTGCCTCTGGGGGACTTCACGATCCATTTCTGCCCCCAGGATGATGATGTCCAGGGTCCTGAGAGTAAAGATAATGAAGAGTTTAGTGTTTGAAATAGTTAATGTTAATACATATATACTTGCCTTTATGGGCTTCAGTCGGTATGGTGGCAGTCGCCCATCGTCCCTCCCGTCCATGCAGTGTCTTCATGGCAGTCGTCAGTGCCTCTGGGGGACTTCACGATCCATTTCTGCCCCCAGGATGATGATGTCCAGGGTCCTGAGAGTAAAGATAATGAAGAGTTTAGTGTTTGAAATAGTTAATGTTAATAGATATATACTTGCCTTTATGGGCTTCAGTCGGTATGGTGGCAGTCGCCCATCGTCCCTCGCGTCCATGCAGTGTCTTCATGGCAGTCGTCACTGCCTCTGGGGGACTTCACGATCCATTTCTGCCCCCAGAATGATGATGTCCAGGGTCCTGAGAGTAAAGATAATGAAGAGTTTAGTGTTTGAAATAGTTAATGTTAATACATATATACTTGCCTTTATGGGCTTCAGTCGGTATGGTGGCAGTCGCCCATCGTCCCTCCCGTCCATGCAGTGTCTTCATGGCAGTCGTCACTGCCTCTGGGGGACTTCACGATCCATTTCTGCCCCCAGGATGATGATGTCCAGGGTCCTGAGAGTAAAGATAATGAAGAGTTTAGTGTTTGAAATAGTTAATGTTAATACATATATACTTGCCTTTATGGGCTTCAGTCGGTATGGTGGCAGTCGCCCATCGTCCCTCCCGTCCATGCAGTGTCTTCATGGCAGTCGTCAGTGCCTCTGGGGGACTTCACGATCCATTTCTGCCCCCAGGATGATGATGTCCAGGGTCCTGAGAGTAAAGATAATGAAGAGTTTAGTGTTTGAAATAGTTAATGTTAATAGATGTATACTTGCCTTTATGGGCTTCAGTCGGTATGGTGGCAGTCGCCCATCGTCCCTCTCGTCCATGCAGTGTCTTCATGGCAGTCGTCACTGCCTCTGGGGGACTTCACGATCCATTTCTGCCCCCAGAATGATGATGTCCAGGGTCCTGAGAGTAAAGATAATGAAGAGTTTAGTGTTTGAAATAGTTAATGTTAATACATATATACTTGCCTTTATGGGCTTCAGTCGATATGGTGGCAGTCGCCCATCGTCCCTCCCGTCCATGCAGTGTCTTCATGGCAGTCGTCAGTGCCTCTGGGGGACTTCACGATCCATTTCTGCCCCCAGGATGATGATGTCCAGGGTCCTGAGAGTAAAGATAATGAAGAGTTTAGTGTTTGAAATAGTTAATGTTAATACATATATACTTGCCTTTATGGGCTTCAGTCGGTATGGTGGCAGTCGCCCATCGTCCCTCGCGTCCATGCAGTGTCTTCATGGCAGTCGTCACTGCCTCTGGGGGACTTCACGATCCATTTCTGCCCCCAGAATGATGATGTCCAGGGTCCTGAGAGTAAAGATAATGAAGAGTTTAGTGTTTGAAATAGTTAATGTTAATACATATATACTTGCCTTTATGGGCTTCAGTCGGTATGGTGGCAGTCGCCCATCGTCCCTCCCGTCCATGCAGTGTCTTCATGGCAGTCGTCACTGCCTCTGGGGGACTTCACGATCCATTTCTGCCCCCAGGATGATGATGTCCAGGGTCCTGAGAGTAAAGATAATGAAGAGTTTAGTGTTTGAAATAGTTAATGTTAATACATATATACTTGCCTTTATGGGCTTCAGTCGGTATGGTGGCAGTCGCCCATCGTCCCTCCCGTCCATGCAGTGTCTTCATGGCAGTCGTCAGTGCCTCTGGGGGACTTCACGATCCATTTCTGCCCCCAGGATGATGATGTCCAGGGTCCTGAGAGTAAAGATAATGAAGAGTTTAGTGTTTGAAATAGTTAATGTTAATAGATATATACTTGCCTTTATGGGCTTCAGTCGGTATGGTGGCAGTCGCCCATCGTCCCTCGCGTCCATGCAGTGTCTTCATGGCAGTCGTCACTGCCTCTGGGGGACTTCACGATCCATTTCTGCCCCCAGAATGATGATGTCCAGGGTCCTGAGAGTAAAGATAATGAAGAGTTTAGTGTTTGAAATAGTTAATGTTAATACATATATACTTGCCTTTATGGGCTTCAGTCGGTATGGTGGCAGTCGCCCATCGTCCCTCTCGTCCATGCAGTGTCTTCATGGCAGTCGTCACTGCCTCTGGTGGACTTCACGATCCATTTCTGCCCCCAGGATGATGATGTCCAGGGTCCTGAGAGTAAAGATAATGAAGAGTTTAGTGTTTGAAATAGTTAATGTTAATAGATATATACTTGCCTTTATGGGCTTCAGTCGGTATGGTGGCAGTCGCCCATCGTCCCTCCCGTCCATGCAGTGTCTTCATGGCAGTCGTCACTGCCTCTGGGGGACTTCACGATCCATTTCTGCCCCCAGAATGATGATGTCCAGGGTCCTGAGAGTAAAGATAATGAAGAGTTTAGTGTTTGAAATAGTTAATGTTAATACATATATACTTGCCTTTATGGGCTTCAGTCGGTATGGTGGCAGTCGCCCATCGTCCCTCCCGTCCATGCAGTGTCTTCATGGCAGTCGTCACTGCCTCTGGGGGACTTCACGATCCATTTCTGCCCCCAGGATGATGATGTCCAGGGTCCTGAGAGTAAAGATAATGAAGAGTTTAGTGTTTGAAATAGTTAATGTTAATACATATATACTTGCCTTTATGGGCTTCAGTCGGTATGGTGGCAGTCGCCCATCGTCCCTCCCGTCCATGCAGTGCCTTCATGGCAGTCGTCACTGCCTCTGGGGGACTTCACGATCCATTTCTGCCCCCAGAATGATGATGTCCAGGGTCCTGAGAGTAAAGATAATGAAGAGTTTAGTGTTTGAAATAGTTAATGTTAATACATATATACTTGCCTTTATGGGCTTCAGTCGGTATGGTGGCAGTCGCCCATCGTCCCTCCCGTCCATGCAGTGTCTTCATGGCAGTCGTCAGTGCCTCTGGGGGACTTCACGATCCATTTCTGCCCCCAGGATGATGATGTCCAGGGTCCTGAGAGTAAAGATAATGAAGAGTTTAGTGTTTGAAATAGTTAATGTTAATACATATATACTTGCCTTTATGGGCTTCAGTCGGTATGGTGGCAGTCGCCCATCGTCCCTCCCGTCCATGCAGTGTCTTCATGGCAGTCGTCACTGCCTCTGGGGGACTTCACGATCCATTTCTGCCCCCAGGATGATGATGTCCAGGGTCCTGAGAGTAAAGATAATGAAGAGTTTAGTGTTTGAAATAGTTAATGTTAATACATATATACTTGCCTTTATGGGCTTCAGTCGGTATGGTGGCAGTCGCCCATCGTCCCTCCCGTCCATGCAGTGTCTTCATGGCAGTCGTCAGTGCCTCTGGGGGACTTCACGATCCATTTCTGCCCCCAGGATGATGATGTCCAGGGTCCTGAGAGTAAAGATAATGAAGAGTTTAGTGTTTGAAATAGTTAATGTTAATAGATGTATACTTGCCTTTATGGGCTTCAGTCGGTATGGTGGCAGTCGCCCATCGTCCCTCTCGTCCATGCAGTGTCTTCATGGCAGTCGTCACTGCCTCTGGGGGACTTCACGATCCATTTCTGCCCCCAGAATGATGATGTCCAGGGTCCTGAGAGTAAAGATAATGAAGAGTTTAGTGTTTGAAATAGTTAATGTTAATACATATATACTTGCCTTTATGGGCTTCAGTCGGTATGGTGGCAGTCGCCCATCGTCCCTCCCGTCCATGCAGTGTCTTCATGGCAGTCGTCAGTGCCTCTGGGGGACTTCACGATCCATTTCTGCCCCCAGGATGATGATGTCCAGGGTCCTGAGAGTAAAGATAATGAAGAGTTTAGTGTTTGAAATAGTTAATGTTAATACATATATACTTGCCTTTATGGGCTTCAGTCGGTATGGTGGCAGTCGCCCATCGTCCCTCGCGTCCATGCAGTGTCTTCATGGCAGTCGTCACTGCCTCTGGTGGACTTCACGATCCATTTCTGCCCCCAGAATGATGATGTCCAGGGTCCTGAGAGTAAAGATAATGAAGAGTTTAGTGTTTGAAATAGTTAATGTTAATACATATATACTTGCCTTTATGGGCTTCAGTCGGTATGGTGGCAGTCGCCCATCGTCCCTCCCGTCCATGCAGTGTCTTCATGGCAGTCGTCACTGCCTCTGGGGGACTTCACGATCCATTTCTGCCCCCAGGATGATGATGTCCAGGGTCCTGAGAGTAAAGATAATGAAGAGTTTAGTGTTTGAAATAGTTAATGTTAATACATATATACTTGCCTTTATGGGCTTCAGTCGGTATGGTGGCAGTCGCCCATCGTCCCTCTCGTCCATGCAGTGTCTTCATGGCAGTCGTCACTGCCTCTGGTGGACTTCACGATCCATTTCTGCCCCCAGAATGATGATGTCCAGGGTCCTGAGAGTAAAGATAATGAAGAGTTTAGTGTTTGAAATAGTTAATGTTAATACATATATACTTGCCTTTATGGGCTTCAGTCGGTATGGTGGCAGTCGCCCATCGTCCCTCCCGTCCATGCAGTGTCTTCATGGCAGTCGTCACTGCCTCTGGGGGACTTCACGATCCATTTCTGCCCCCAGGAATGATGATGTCCAGGGTCCTGAGAGTAAAGATAATGAAGAGTTTAGTGTTTGAAATAGTTAATGTTAATACATATATACTTGCCTTTATGGGCTTCAGTCGGTATGGTGGCAGTCGCCCATCGTCCCTCCCGTCCATGCAGTGTCTTCATGGCAGTCGTCACTGCCTCTGGGGGACTTCACGATCCATTTCTGCCCCCAGGATGATGATGTCCAGGGTCCTGAGAGTAAAGATAATGAAGAGTTTAGTGTTTGAAATAGTTAATGTTAATACATATATACTTGCCTTTATGGGCTTCAGTCGGTATGGTGGCAGTCGCCCATCGTCCCTCCCGTCCATGCAGTGTCTTCATGGCAGTCGTCAGTGCCTCTGGGGGACTTCACGATCCATTTCTGCCCCCAGGATGATGATGTCCAGGGTCCTGAGAGTAAAGATAATGAAGAGTTTAGTGTTTGAAATAGTTAATGTTAATACATATATACTTGCCTTTATGGGCTTCAGTCGGTATGGTGGCAGTCGCCCATCGTCCCTCCCGTCCATGCAGTGTCTTCATGGCAGTCGTCACTGCCTCTGGGGGACTTCACGATCCATTTCTGCCCCCAGGATGATGATGTCCAGGGTCCTGAGAGTAAAGATAATGAAGAGTTTAGTGTTTGAAATAGTTAATGTTAATAGATATATACTTGCCTTTATGGGCTTCAGTCGGTATGGTGGCAGTCGCCCATCGTCCCTCGCGTCCATGCAGTGTCTTCATGGCAGTCGTCACTGCCTCTGGGGGACTTCACGATCCATTTCTGCCCCCAGGATGATGATGTCCAGGGTCCTGAGAGTAAAGATAATGAAGAGTTTAGTGTTTGAAATAGTTAATGTTAATACATATATACTTGCCTTTATGGGCTTCAGTCGGTATGGTGGCAGTCGCCCATCGTCCCTCCCGTCCATGCAGTGTCTTCATGGCAGTCGTCACTGCCTCTGGGGGACTTCACGATCCATTTCTGCCCCCAGGATGATGATGTCCAGGGTCCTGAGAGTAAAGATAATGAAGAGTTTAGTGTTTGAAATAGTTAATGTTAATACATATATACTTGCCTTTATGGGCTTCAGTCGGTATGGTGGCAGTCGCCCATCGTCCCTCTCGTCCATGCAGTGTCTTCATGGCAGTCGTCACTGCCTCTGGTGGACTTCACGATCCATTTCTGCCCCCAGGATGATGATGTCCAGGGTCCTGAGAGTAAAGATAATGAAGAGTTTAGTGTTTGAAATAGTTAATGTTAATACTTATATACTTGCCTTTATGGGCTTCAGTCGGTATGGTGGCAGTCGCCCATCGTCCCTCCCGTCCATGCAGTGTCTTCATGGCAGTCGTCACTGCCTCTGGGGGACTTCACGATCCATTTCTGCCCCCAGGATGATGATGTCCAGGGTCCTGAGAGTAAAGATAATGAAGAGTTTAGTGTTTGAAATAGTTAATGTTAATACATATATACTTGCCTTTATGGGCTTCAGTCGGTATGGTGGCAGTCGCCCATCGTCCCTCGCGTCCATGCAGTGTCTTCATGGCAGTCGTCACTGCCTCTGGGGGACTTCACGATCCATTTCTGCCCCCAGAATGATGATGTCCAGGGTCCTGAGAGTAAAGATAATGAAGAGTTTAGTGTTTGAAATAGTTAATGTTAATACATATATACTTGCCTTTATGGGCTTCAGTCGGTATGGTGGCAGTCGCCCATCGTCCCTCCCGTCCATGCAGTGTCTTCATGGCAGTCGTCACTGCCTCTGGGGGACTTCACGATCCATTTCTGCCCCCAGGATGATGATGTCCAGGGTCCTGAGAGTAAAGATAATGAAGAGTTTAGTGTTTGAAATAGTTAATGTTAATACATATATACTTGCCTTTATGGGCTTCAGTCGGTATGGTGGCAGTCGCCCATCGTCCCTCTCGTCCATGCAGTGTCTTCATGGCAGTCGTCACTGCCTCTGGGGGACTTCACGATCCATTTCTGCCCCCAGGATGATGATGTCCAGGGTCCTGAGAGTAAAGATAATGAAGAGTTTAGTGTTTGAAATAGTTAATGTTAATACATATATACTTGCCTTTATGGGCTTCAGTCGGTATGGTGGCAGTCGCCCATCGTCCCTCTCGTCCATGCAGTGTCTTCATGGCAGTCGTCACTGCCTCTGGTGGACTTCACGATCCATTTCTGCCCCCAGGATGATGATGTCCAGGGTCCTGAGAGTAAAGATAATGAAGAGTTTAGTGTTTGAAATAGTTAATGTTAATAGATATATACTTGCCTTTATGGGCTTCAGTCGGTATGGTGGCAGTCGCCCATCGTCCCTCCCGTCCATGCAGTGTCTTCATGGCAGTCGTCACTGCCTCTGGGGGACTTCACGATCCATTTCTGCCCCCAGAATGATGATGTCCAGGGTCCTGAGAGTAAAGATAATGAAGAGTTTAGTGTTTGAAATAGTTAATGTTAATACATATATACTTGCCTTTATGGGCTTCAGTCGGTATGGTGGCAGTCGCCCATCGTCCCTCCCGTCCATGCAGTGTCTTCATGGCAGTCGTCACTGCCTCTGGGGGACTTCACGATCCATTTCTGCCCCCAGGATGATGATGTCCAGGGTCCTGAGAGTAAAGATAATGAAGAGTTTAGTGTTTGAAATAGTTAATGTTAATACATATATACTTGCCTTTATGGGCTTCAGTCGGTATGGTGGCAGTCGCCCATCGTCCCTCCCGTCCATGCAGTGTCCTTCATGGCAGTCGTCACTGCCTCTGGGGGACTTCACGATCCATTTCTGCCCCCAGATTGATGATGTCCAGGGTCCTGAGAGTAAAGATAATGAAGAGTTTAGTGTTTGAAATAGTTAATGTTAATACATATATACTTGCCTTTATGGGCTTCAGTCGGTATGGTGGCAGTCGCCCATCGTCCCTCCCGTCCATGCAGTGTCTTCATGGCAGTCGTCAGTGCCTCTGGGGGACTTCACGATCCATTTCTGCCCCCAGGATGATGATGTCCAGGGTCCTGAGAGTAAAGATAATGAAGAGTTTAGTGTTTGAAATAGTTAATGTTAATACATATATACTTGCCTTTATGGGCTTCAGTCGGTATGGTGGCAGTCGCCCATCGTCCCTCCCGTCCATGCAGTGTCTTCATGGCAGTCGTCACTGCCTCTGGGGGACTTCACGATCCATTTCTGCCCCCAGGATGATGATGTCCAGGGTCCTGAGAGTAAAGATAATGAAGAGTTTAGTGTTTGAAATAGTTAATGTTAATACATATATACTTGCCTTTATGGGCTTCAGTCGGTATGGTGGCAGTCGCCCATCGTCCCTCCCGTCCATGCAGTGTCTTCATGGCAGTCGTCAGTGCCTCTGGGGGACTTCACGATCCATTTCTGCCCCCAGGATGATGATGTCCAGGGTCCTGAGAGTAAAGATAATGAAGAGTTTAGTGTTTGAAATAGTTAATGTTAATAGATGTATACTTGCCTTTATGGGCTTCAGTCGGTATGGTGGCAGTCGCCCATCGTCCCTCTCGTCCATGCAGTGTCTTCATGGCAGTCGTCACTGCCTCTGGGGGACTTCACGATCCATTTCTGCCCCCAGAATGATGATGTCCAGGGTCCTGAGAGTAAAGATAATGAAGAGTTTAGTGTTTGAAATAGTTAATGTTAATACATATATACTTGCCTTTATGGGCTTCAGTCGGTATGGTGGCAGTCGCCCATCGTCCCTCCCGTCCATGCAGTGTCTTCATGGCAGTCGTCAGTGCCTCTGGGGGACTTCACGATCCATTTCTGCCCCCAGGATGATGATGTCCAGGGTCCTGAGAGTAAAGATAATGAAGAGTTTAGTGTTTGAAATAGTTAATGTTAATACATATATACTTGCCTTTATGGGCTTCAGTCGGTATGGTGGCAGTCGCCCATCGTCCCTCGCGTCCATGCAGTGTCTTCATGGCAGTCGTCACTGCCTCTGGTGGACTTCACGATCCATTTCTGCCCCCAGAATGATGATGTCCAGGGTCCTGAGAGTAAAGATAATGAAGAGTTTAGTGTTTGAAATAGTTAATGTTAATACATATATACTTGCCTTTATGGGCTTCAGTCGGTATGGTGGCAGTCGCCCATCGTCCCTCCCGTCCATGCAGTGTCTTCATGGCAGTCGTCACTGCCTCTGGGGGACTTCACGATCCATTTCTGCCCCCAGGATGATGATGTCCAGGGTCCTGAGAGTAAAGATAATGAAGAGTTTAGTGTTTGAAATAGTTAATGTTAATACATATATACTTGCCTTTATGGGCTTCAGTCGGTATGGTGGCAGTCGCCCATCGTCCCTCTCGTCCATGCAGTGTCTTCATGGCAGTCGTCACTGCCTCTGGTGGACTTCACGATCCATTTCTGCCCCCAGAATGATGATGTCCAGGGTCCTGAGAGTAAAGATAATGAAGAGTTTAGTGTTTGAAATAGTTAATGTTAATACATATATACTTGCCTTTATGGGCTTCAGTCGGTATGGTGGCAGTCGCCCATCGTCCCTCTCGTCCATGCAGTGTCTTCATGGCAGTCGTCACTGCCTCTGGTGGACTTCACGATCCATTTCTGCCCCCAGGATGATGATGTCCAGGGTCCTGAGAGTAAAGATAATGAAGAGTTTAGTGTTTGAAATAGTTAATGTTAATACATATATACTTGCCTTTATGGGCTTCAGTCGGTATGGTGGCAGTCGCCCATCGTCCCTCCCGTCCATGCAGTGTCTTCATGGCAGTCGTCACTGCCTCTGGGGGACTTCACGATCCATTTCTGCCCCCAGAATGATGATGTCCAGGGTCCTGAGAGTAAAGATAATGAAGAGTTTAGTGTTTGAAATAGTTAATGTTAATACATATATACTTGCCTTTATGGGCTTCAGTCGGTATGGTGGCAGTCGCCCATCGTCCCTCCCGTCCATGCAGTGTCTTCATGGCAGTCGTCACTGCCTCTGGGGGACTTCACGATCCATTTCTGCCCCCAGGATGATGATGTCCAGGGTCCTGAGAGTAAAGATAATGAAGAGTTTAGTGTTTGAAATAGTTAATGTTAATACATATATACTTGCCTTTATGGGCTTCAGTCGGTATGGTGGCAGTCGCCCATCGTCCCTCCCGTCCATGCAGTGTCTTCATGGCAGTCGTCACTGCCTCTGGGGGACTTCACGATCCATTTCTGCCCCCAGATTGATGATGTCCAGGGTCCTGAGAGTAAAGATAATGAAGAGTTTAGTGTTTGAAATAGTTAATGTTAATACATATATACTTGCCTTTATGGGCTTCAGTCGGTATGGTGGCAGTCGCCCATCGTCCCTCCCGTCCATGCAGTGTCTTCATGGCAGTCGTCAGTGCCTCTGGGGGACTTCACGATCCATTTCTGCCCCCAGGATGATGATGTCCAGGGTCCTGAGAGTAAAGATAATGAAGAGTTTAGTGTTTGAAATAGTTAATGTTAATACATATATACTTGCCTTTATGGGCTTCAGTCGGTATGGTGGCAGTCGCCCATCGTCCCTCCCGTCCATGCAGTGTCTTCATGGCAGTCGTCACTGCCTCTGGGGGACTTCACGATCCATTTCTGCCCCCAGGATGATGATGTCCAGGGTCCTGAGAGTAAAGATAATGAAGAGTTTAGTGTTTGAAATAGTTAATGTTAATACATATATACTTGCCTTTATGGGCTTCAGTCGGTATGGTGGCAGTCGCCCATCGTCCCTCCCGTCCATGCAGTGTCTTCATGGCAGTCGTCAGTGCCTCTGGGGGACTTCACGATCCATTTCTGCCCCCAGGATGATGATGTCCAGGGTCCTGAGAGTAAAGATAATGAAGAGTTTAGTGTTTGAAATAGTTAATGTTAATAGATGTATACTTGCCTTTATGGGCTTCAGTCGGTATGGTGGCAGTCGCCCATCGTCCCTCTCGTCCATGCAGTGTCTTCATGGCAGTCGTCACTGCCTCTGGGGGACTTCACGATCCATTTCTGCCCCCAGAATGATGATGTCCAGGGTCCTGAGAGTAAAGATAATGAAGAGTTTAGTGTTTGAAATAGTTAATGTTAATACATATATACTTGCCTTTATGGGCTTCAGTCGGTATGGTGGCAGTCGCCCATCGTCCCTCTCGTCCATGCAGTGTCTTCATGGCAGTCGTCACTGCCTCTGGTGGACTTCACGATCCATTTCTGCCCCCAGAATGATGATGTCCAGGGTCCTGAGAGTAAAGATAATGAAGAGTTTAGTGTTTGAAATAGTTAATGTTAATACATATATACTTGCCTTTATGGGCTTCAGTCGGTATGGTGGCAGTCGCCCATCGTCCCTCCCGTCCATGCAGTGTCTTCATGGCAGTCGTCACTGCCTCTGGGGGACTTCACGATCCATTTCTGCCCCCAGAATGATGATGTCCAGGGTCCTGAGAGTAAAGATAATGAAGAGTTTAGTGTTTGAAATAGTTAATGTTAATACATATATACTTGCCTTTATGGGCTTCAGTCGGTATGGTGGCAGTCGCCCATCGTCCCTCCCGTCCATGCAGTGTCTTCATGGCAGTCGTCACTGCCTCTGGGGGACTTCAATTTCTGCCCCCAGGATGATGATGTCCAGGGTCCTGAGAGTAAAGATAATGAAGAGTTTAGTGTTTGAAATAGTTAATGTTAATACATATATACTTGCCTTTATGGGCTTCAGTCGGTATGGTGGCAGTCGCCCATCGTCCCTCCCGTCCATGCAGTGTCTTCATGGCAGTCGTCACTGCCTCTGGGGGACTTCACGATCCATTTCTGCCCCCAGGATGATGATGTCCAGGGTCCTGAGAGTAAAGATAATGAAGAGTTTAGTGTTTGAAATAGTTAATGTTAATACATATATACTTGCCTTTATGGGCTTCAGTCGGTATGGTGGCAGTCGCCCATCGTCCCTCCCGTCCATGCAGTGTCTTCATGGCAGTCGTCACTGCCTCTGGGGGACTTCACGATCCATTTCTGCCCCCAGGATGATGATGTCCAGGGTCCTGAGAGTAAAGATAATGAAGAGTTTAGTGTTTGAAATAGTTAATGTTAATACATATATACTTGCCTTTATGGGCTTCAGTCGGTATGGTGGCAGTCGCCCATCGTCCCTCCCGTCCATGCAGTGTCTTCATGGCAGTCGTCACTGCCTCTGGGGGACTTCACGATCCATTTCTGCCCCCAGGATGATGATGTCCAGGGTCTGAGAGTAAAGATAATGAAGAGTTTAGTGTTTGAAATAGTTAATGTTAATACATATATACTTGCCTTTATGGGCTTCAGTCGGTATGGTGGCAGTCGCCCATCGTCCCTCCCGTCCATGCAGTGTCTTCATGGCAGTCGTCACTGCCTCTGGGGGACTTCACGATCCATTTCTGCCCCCAGGATGATGATGTCCAGGGTCCTGAGAGTAAAGATAATGAAGAGTTTAGTGTTTGAAATAGTTAATGTTAATACATATATACTTGCCTTTATGGGCTTCAGTCGGTATGGTGGCAGTCGCCCATCGTCCCTCCCGTCCATGCAGTGTCTTCATGGCAGTCGTCAGTGCCTCTGGGGGACTTCACGATCCATTTCTGCCCCCAGGATGATGATGTCCAGGGTCCTGAGAGTAAAGATAATGAAGAGTTTAGTGTTTGAAATAGTTAATGTTAATACATATATACTTGCCTTTATGGG